>NW_026732683.1:0-197689 GCF_028476545.2 Physella acuta | reverse complement strand
AACCCCACCCCCCGCTAAAAACTGAAGTTTGAACTCACTGAATGCCCAGGTCTGTTCGTGTGCTGAGACCCTCCCCACGCTCGATAAGGCTGATAGCGGCCTTGAGCGAGTCCTTGTCCTTGTAGGATGTGAAGTCGATTCTGTTGCTGGGGTGGACATCAGAGCCGTAGGTGATGGTTGATACACGCACCTGGTGGTAGAGGTGGAAGGTGGTGAACAGAATTGGGAAGTGGTGAACAGAAGTGGGAGGTGGGAAGTGGAGGTGGGAAGTGGTGAGCAGAGGTGGGAGGTGGGAAGTGGTCAGTGGAGGTGGGAAGTGGTCAGTGGAGGTGGGAAGTGGTCAGTGGAGGTGGGAAGTGGTCAGTGGAGGTGGGAAGTGGTCAGTGGAGGTGGGAAGTGGTCAGTGGAGGTGGGAAGTGGTCAGTGGAGGTGGGAAGTGGTTAGTGGAGGTGGGAAGTGGTCAGTGGAGGTGGGAAGTGGTTAGTGGAGGTGGGAAGTGGTCAGTGGAGGTGGGAGGTGGTGGGAAGTGGTGAACAGAGGTGGGAAGTGGTCAGTGGAGGTGGGAAGTGGTTAGTGGAGGTGGGAAGTGGTCAGTGGAGGTGGGAGGTGGTGGGAAGTGGTGAACAGAGGTGGGAAGTGGTCAGTGGAGGTGGGAAGTGGAGGTGGGAAGTGGTGAACAGAGGTGGGAAGTGGTCAGCAGAGGTGGGAAGTGGTAACAGAGGTGGGAAGTGGTCAGTGGAGGTGGGGGGTGGTCAGTGGAGGTGGGAAATGGAGGGAAGTGGTGAACAGAGGTGGGAAGTGGTGAACAGAGGTGGGTAGTGGTCAGTGGAGGTGGGAAGTGGTGAACAGATGTGGGAAGTGGTCAGTGGGGGTGGGAAGTGGTTAGTGGAGGTGGCAGATATGAGGTAGGCAACTAGTGGGAAAGGACAAATATGCGAGACAAAATAAAACGATGGTGTAAATGAAGCTGTTTGCTAATTGAGAGGTTAAGTCTAATAGTCAGTTATGTCAAATGTCCGTCTGATGACACAACATCATGTCAAATGTTGATGACACTTTGAGAAATTCCATATCATGTCATGTCGAATGTCTAATTGATGACACTGAAATTCTGTCTAATGACACCAGTCAATTCAAATGTCCTTCTGATGACATGCCATATCAAATGTCCGGCTGATGTCACTGACCTTGTCGGGCCCAATGTTGAAGTTGTCTATGATGTTCTGCACAAACCACAGAGCCTCGGTGAAGTTGGGCCTGTTGATGCTGTTGCTGCTGTCTATGACGAAGGAGAGGTCCATCGGCTGGGCCAGGCACTCTGGGGGACAACAATAGGTCATAGACTGGGGGACAACAATATGTCATAAACTGGGGGACAACAACAGGTCATAGACTGGGGGACGGGTCATAGACTGGGGGACAACAACAACAGGTCATAGACTGGGGGACGGGTCATAGACTGGGGGACAACAACAACAGGTCATAGACTGGGGGTGGGGGACAACAACAGGTCATAGGCTGCTAGTTGCTACAGCACATAGTCAAGCAATCAGTGTGGCAAATATAAAACCTTAGCAGCAGCGTTTCTTACAGGCATCCCCCACCCCCGGAGCACGCCCACCGGCTCCCCCTAAACGAAATTTTTAAAATGTTCATAACTTATAAGAAAATTTACACATGAATCCCCACCCCAACCCCGCCCTCTGGAAGCTTCACATTCCCCACGTGAGAAAAAATGTCTGAAAGAAACACTGCCCAGCTGCCGGGGCTTATATAATGTCCTTATAACGGGCCTCGGCGCCAATGACGAAGATAAATTGTGTAAATAGTGTAAAAGAGAGCCCATAGAAAATATATTTACCATCTAACTCCGTTTTGTTACAATTTGATTGGGCAGGCGCAGACATGACCATCAGCGGCGCCACCTGTAGGAGAAAGATCTACGTGTTAATGACAAGACAATTTGTGTGTGTGTGTGTGTTGCCGATTAAAGTTGTGATCTCAGGCAAGAATCAACAGGACAGCAATGTTATTCAATGTAGTGATGCTAAAGAACATTTGTTTATGCTAATAATCAATGTAAAATGAGTAAAGTCCCCCCCTTCGAACCTGACATAAATAACCTCGGCACATGAAGGAATGATGTGGTCAGTAATTTACTTTCACTAACGTGAGCCAGGTACCCATCAGAGCTGGGTGAACTCAGTGATATCGAGATCTTGACGCTCTAACATCCGACCACGTCGCCCCCCCCCCCCTAACAATCAAGGTGGTGATACCAAAGTAAGGGTGATCAGATCACCACGGTTTTGGACGAGACAGGTGGTGATACAGAATGTATCGTATCAACATGCCATAAGACGGTCAAGTTTGGCAGTCATAGAAACCGACAACCTACATCAACAATGTATACACATGTTGGGGGGGGGGGAGTAGGGACATGTAGGACCGTTGAATTCTTTGATCTTCCTCAAGCGACATAAACATATTTACTATCTCCATTAATTGTGATATATTATGGGGGAAAACTCTAGGAATGGCACGGTATTAATTGACCAATCAAGGGCGGTAATTATTGCTTCCCTTTCTCTCGAACCCAGCAGGCGCATTTAAAAATGACGTCATTGTTGCGTGCTTGTCGATGTCGCCAGAAATGATGACGAGTTGTAATTAGTAATTACTTAAGATGATTAAATAAATTAAATTACAAACGCGAATGTTGGACGATCTAAACTTTGTTTGAGTTCAAACCAGTCAGAAAAATAAACATTGTTGGTGCTGTTTGGAAAAACCCAGTTAGTACCAAAGGTAACTAAATTTTCGGGGTACTAGACTGGTTTTAGATCAGCCTCTCCCTTGGCCCGCCGATGTGGACACTTAGAAATAAAATGTCTCTTACGTTCTTACGTCGTCAGGGGAGGGGGAGAGGACTTGCATTAAATTAAAACTTTATCTGCTTATATTGTCAAAAAGGCCAGACCTTCACTCTCCTCTCCACCCCCCACCCCCCACCCCACCGACGACATAAAAAATACATCCTACAATGTCGACGAAATTTGATTCCATTACTTTAAAAAAAAAAAAAAAAAATAATTTAAATAAAAATATGTGTTGGCGGCCGTTTTAAATCCCATCTGTTCCTCTTCCACATAACTATACCCCCCCTCCTCCCACACCTCTACCTAATAGAACAGATGAAGTAGAGTTCATCTGTTTATGTGACCACGGCACATGAAGTTATAATGAAGACGGTACTTTATTAAATTATCCAGCCGCCATTACTTTATCTAACGTCTGTCAAGTACCTATTAGAGCTGGGTGGACTCAGCGATGTCCTACAAAAGCGAGCCCGAGAACCGAACTCGAGATTTTTTTTGGTTAGCATACGAACGCTCTATCGCTGGACCACGCCTTCCCGGTCCAAAAAAAAAAGAAAAAAAAAATTCTATGAAAAAAAAATTCTTACCAAGCAGACGACTGCAAACAGCTGTAGATACATCTTGGCGCGGTAGGGCCTACTGCCTGTAGTCGTAGATGTGTCTAGCGCGACAACACGAAAGCGCAGTTAGAGAAGAAAATAAAAGTTTCTGGAAACCTCGAAAGTGCTTGGACTATGTTGCTCCGCGCAGTTTTATACTGCTAGGATAATGACGTGACCATGGGGGTTGATTACATGTTGCTAATTATTCATAATTAGGTAACAGAAGATGACGGTTATGTTTTCACGATTAGTGATGTTTAATGGGGGTTGTAACAGGAACCCTACTGGTCATCGGCCTTGATAGGGGCCTTGATACTTCGGTCTTAATAGGATAGTTTACATGTCGGCCTTAAGTTTACATACACTTAGGCCTTGATAGGGAACTTTACACTTCGGCCTTGGTAGGAAACTTTATAAAGTTTATAGGCCTACGCTGCGGCCTTGGTAGGAAACTTTATAGGCCTACGCTGCGGCCTTGGTAGGAAACTTTATAGGCCTACGCTGCGGCCTTGGTAGGAAACTTTATAGGCCTACGCTGCGGCCTTGGTAGGAAACTTTATAGGCCTACGCTGCGGCCTTGATAGGAAACTTTATAGGCATATGCTGCGGCCTTGGTAGGAAACTTTACACTTCGGCCATGATAGGAAACTTTATAGGCATATGCTTCCGATTGCTTCGGCATATGCTTCCGATTGCTTCGGCATATGCTTTGGCCTTAGTAAGAAGAGCTTTGATGATCTACACTTCTTTCTTAATGGCCCTCATACATTTGCATGAATGAACCTTACATTTTGCCTTGACGTCCGTCACACATCGACTTTGATGGTACTCAGACATTCGGTCCTTATTGTAGCAGCTACAGAGCCTATCAAAACCTTTATAAGTGGGGTCACGCTATAGTCTAATACTTGTGTAATGTATGCCAAAAACTTGACCCTTTATAATATTTTCAATAAAAAAAAAATAATTTCGTTAATTTGTGCATGTTTGATGTTTCGATTCTTGATTTCGTGTCTGAACGATTTTCTTTTAAGATTTAAAAACAATGAAATAAGCTCATTTACAGGTGATTATTTTGGGCCTAAGAGTGAGTAAATTTTTTTTTAAATTGAAGCTTATGGACCTATAATATATTCCAAAAAGGGGTCACCCATAAATGACGCCACGCTTTTTTTGGAAGATTTTTACCTCCCCCTCCCCTCCGTCACACATCGTCACAAAAAGCCCACATAAAATGACTTCACGCTTCAGCATAGAGCCCTCCTCAAAATTGCAGCTGAATTTTTTTTAAACATTGATTTTTTTTTCTAAAATATTGTCTGAACTCAGTCAACAGTATATTTTATTCAATTTCCATTACAATTTATTACAACAGTTTTCTAACTCGCGAAATAACGGCTAAAATCCTATATGTAACGTTACTTTTTTTAAAATGCTTAAGTGTGACGTCACACTATCTGAACACCCCTCCTCTCACCCTCATCACACACCGTCACAAAATTAGGGACCCCCCCTCTTTCCCCACTACTAGTGTGACGTCATTTATGACGACCCTCTAACATTTAAAGCAATAGGGTTGGGGCTTAGTCAAGAACTATTACAACATCTCTATGGCGTAAACACCGTGTCACATGGGGGAGGGCAGGGGCGCATGCAGTACCTAATAATGTCACCCGGCCTAGCGACGCCATTATTCCCGACATAAAGCCAAAAACGTGAAATGCCGGTTGTAATTAAAAAGAATAAAAGCGTTAGGTCGGTAAACGATTTGTGATGTCGGAAGTGACCCCCCCCCCCCCCCACCCCCGCATTTATGTGATCGTGCAACAACGTCATTCACCACGTGCTCGCGCGGCGTGCATCGCTTCCCACATTTCACTACCACGTGACTTCCAATTCTAATTTTAGCTTCACCCGAGTTCATACGGTCAGGCTAATTTATGCAGCCTATCATTAACTCTGCTGATAGATCACTTACATTTACACTTCTTTTTTTCTTCACACACAGTGTGACGGCAGTGGTCCAAAAGTTTCGAGTTCGAATCTTGGTCCGGCTCACACAATCTTCCTAGTCCACCCAGCTCTGATGGGTATCTGACTCACGTTATGGAAAGTAAAGGCGGCTGGGCATAGTGCTGACCACACTATCCTTTGTCGAGATAAAGCAATATATCAACTCTTCTTCATCTGCTATAAGGAACTTAACACATACAATAACATCATCAGACATGTATTGCATAGAACAGAGTCGTAGCGACCCTTCCCGGCGCCCGGGGACAAACTTTTAATTTCGCCACACCCCCCCCCCCCCCCACACACACACCCATATATTTTTTGTATTTATAGTGCAAAACTGCAGCTAAAATGAGCTTTTAATTTTTTTTTCAACCCATTTTGGCGCCCGGGGACATATTTACCCCCTCCCCCCCCCCCCCCTCGCTACGCCTCTGGCATAGAGCCTAATCACCAAAGGAAAACAAGAAGACCAACACTTTTATTTGAAGATGATCTGTCGAGAAAGAAATGGATGGCGCTGGAAAAACATGGCCAGAGACAAAGATATATTTATATATTTATTGAAAACCTACCCAACCTACTAAATTAAGCCAGGTCTTGAAATCCTACCCAAACACAACATACCCAACCTACTAAATTACACCCAGCTCTAACCCTGCACCAACCCCACGAAATCAAACTAAACCGTCAACAATTTTTTTTTTTTAAACCAGAAGGTTTAGTTTCTCCCTGACATTCCTCCCACATTTCAAATGACGTGCCATTTGTTGTGATCGGCCTCTAGAGCTCATTATCTCATTAGTCAGGAATTCTCTAGGCATATTATTGGGGTACGAGTTACACCATAACAACTGATATCAGCTAGAACAAAAAGTCGCATTCAGTTAGGCAGTGGCGTAATGAGGTCGGGTGTCACCCGGTGCGGCACTTAATGGTGTCACCCCCCCAGAGGCATAGAGACCCTTCCCAGGGAAAAACTTTCAAATTTTCGATTTGCACCCCCCCCCCTCAAGCTTTCGATTTGCACCCCCCCCCTCGAGTTTTTCTCTATATATTTTGCTATTTTTTGCCTTGGTGTCACCCCCCTAAATGGTGTCACCCGGTGCGGTCCGCATCCCCCGCCCCCCTCGCTACGCCCCTGCAGTTAGGTATATTAGAATCATTTGTCGCGGGAAATCTAACATTTGTAAATTATACCTAGCCATTAGAGTAGTAATAGTAAAACTTACGGGCGTTCAGTGTTTCGCCCAGCTCAGTATTAATATAATCGTGTTAATAGTCGGTTCGGACTTTAGTGAGGGTATGAGAAGGGCAAAGGTCAGAAAGTGTAACGTCACACTTGTGCACTATAAAATAATTTTTAAAACTAAATATTTGCAGTAAGTTGTCACAAAAATTAGGTACGTTGAAAAACAGAAGTTCAAATATAATATAGATCTGGCTCAGCGATTATTTTAAAAAGAAATCACCGTTTCTAAAAAGTAAACAGCTAATACAATGGAGGGGTGGGAATTGACTGAAGCTTGACGTCATTTTGAAGGAGAAAAAGTGCATCTTACAATTCGTGACGGTGGGTGGGGGGTGGGGGTGTAAACCGTGACATGAGACACTCGGACGACCCATTGTAAACAATAAATCAGACGATAGCACGTGGCATAGTTTAAATAATGCGCTGTGTCCCAACAGTTTTATTCGGCACATATTTATATGCATATCTCGCTTCTCACTTTAAAATGTTTTATGACCATTCCAGAAATGGCGAGTATTGATGGGGACACTTTTTGACACGCAGCCAGAGTTTCCTCCAGGCACATCTTCGGGGTGGGGGGTGGCGGATGGAGGGGCTAAGAAAGCGCCCCCCCCCCCCCCGAACGAGATGGAATTTTTATAGAAAACATACTTTTCCTTTTCCAGTGTCCGCCCGCCCGAAAAATCAAGTGCCCCCCCCCCCCCCCGAAGAAAAAAAGTCAGAAAGAAACACTGTAAGTAAAGCCTACGTAGAGTTTTAGTTTAGCTGCGGGGAATTACTATCCTAAACAATGGGATGATTCATTTGATATAATTCCATTTCCTTTAATTAAGCTGGTTAATCAACTCACAATTAGTGTGTCGAAAACTAGTTACCTAAGAATGATACATATAATGTAATAGTTGCATTATTGACGTCTGCTTTTTATCCCGCCAAAATCAGGTAGGCAACTTAATTATTTTTTTTAAAATAAATTAATAAAAAAAAAACAACAACAACTGCCACCAGTAAACACATTTGGTGAGTAGTGGTCCAACGATGACGTCACGTGGCTTGCACCTGGCCCGTCACGTGGGACTAACGTGTGTCATGTGGGCCAAACACACCACGTTCGGGTTAATTACCAGAGTGTCGTGGCCAGTTGGCTCTACCAATTACTATTAGCATCAACCCCCACAACAGCATTTTCCATAGTAACGCTCCTCAAAGGGAGCGCACTTTGATTATTCGTTTGCGCTGTTTGCGGACTTGTTTTTTTTTTAAATAATTATTATAACAGTAATCACACAGCTAAACACTATGCAATATACTTTATAATTTATTGACATAAAATCGTGACATTTCGCTAACGTAATTTACACATTTTTTAACATACAAAAATTTCAAATACAAAGACCGTGAACTGTGTTCAATTATGCGTTAACCATTTGTTTTTGCGCAGCCGGGTAAAACTTGCCAGATTGTCTGAATGCGCCGTCTCGCAATCTCCACACCAAGTGCAAACATTTTTTTTAGCACGACGCCACGGGGAGCTGGGCGCCAAACTTCTGGCACAGCTGAATTAGCTGAGCAGGAAGCAACAATATGACTACAGTAACGTGTTCAGTTGGTGTTATTCTTGTCGAATTTTGTAGCTAGGAAAAGCGAATGGCTCTCTTTCTTGTAAGCCATTGTTGTCTAACATCGTTGGGAGACTTGATTCGGAAGGAGATGGGGAGCAGAGTTTCTTTCAGGCATTTCTTGGAAGAGGCAGTGCCCCCCCCCCCCTCACCGTGGCATGTTCCCCAATAACGGACATAATAGAAGGGGAAATATTACAAATAGAAAATATAATATTTTAACCAGTGTCCGTCCCCGGAAATTTTAAGTTTGCCCAATCCCCCCCCCCCACCACCCGGAAGTTTCAAGTGCCCCAGACTGCCCAAGGAGAGAAAAATGTCTGAAAATAAACATTTAGTTTGGGGTGGGGAGAATGTATAGTGGAGACAAGCACTAGATAAGAATCCCCAAAGAAAGAGGAAAGTACTTAACCCAAAATAAACTTGGAAAAGATCACTTGCCAATGAAGCAGAAGCAGCCGGAATATCATGGGACCAGCTTGGAGGAATCGCCCAAATCCGAGAACGATGGAGGTATGTGGTTGCGTCCCTGTGCTTCGCAGGAGTGATGATGATTAGTGGACGTGTGTACAGCTTCGATGTAACGAACTTGAGTTGTGTTTTATTATCCGTTATTTAACCTGGTTTATAGAATTGTTGGTATCGGGAAGCTGTTGGTAAAGATTAGAACCCCGACCCCCCCCCCCTTATCAACCTCCAAATTGACTTCACATTAAATTACATCCATTGCAATGTCCAGTTCGTGTCAATTTATTGTTTTAGGGAATAAACTAGTGAATATCATAAAACCACACAATCTATATCTGTCCCTCTCTTAATAGCGTCACTCGGTGAAGTGAGAGGGGGGGGGGTGAGCACTGGCTGACACCATTTAAGGGTGACACCTAATTCGTACAATTTACTGACAAAACAGTGTTTTATCCAGTTAAAATAATAAAATAGTAAGGGGAAGGGGAGACACCAAACCAAATATGCTAATTTGTTGGACGGGGTAGTTTGACACTATCAGTGTTTATATATATATATATATATATATATATATATATATATATATATATATATATATGGAAATACATACAAATGCCTATAACTACATGCAATACTTTAAAAAAGAAAAACACCTCCCACAACAAAATCCTGCCAGCGCCACAGAGCTCACCTACTACGGTACTTAACTGTTTGACTGTGGGTGTGGATAGGACATACTAATTACACCCTTAATTGGATGATCTCACACAGAACTCGATATTGCTAATTAGGGTTAATTATTGTTATAACATAATTACGTAGGAACTGGTCATTAGCTACTGCTAATTAGTAGTCAGGTTTGGTACCCTGTGACTACCACTTGCACTATTACAACTAGCAATTACAAACACACCTAATGTCAGGTCAGCGTCATTACAGTGAGTCAAGTACAGCCCATGTCATAAGATTTATACACAAAAACACAACATACAGTTTCAACATTTTTCTAGTGCAATAGTTATACGCCAAGTTTCTTTCAAGGAGCACATCCAACGCCCCGCCCTCCACCACCGGAAAAAAAGAAAAAATCATAATTTTATATAGAAAATATATATGTTTACACTACAGCACCCTTCAGACTTAGGCAAAGACCTACTCTAAACTCTTGGGGTAACGAGTACCAATTCTATCTGTGGGCCAAGATGTACCAGCTGATGGCACAGATAGTCTTGCAGATACATTCAGAATGTTCAGATTATCCATATAACAGGTGATGTAGAGTCCAACATATTGGAGATACATTCAGAATGTTCAGATTATCCATATAACAGGTATTACTGAAGCATTTCAATATGACTAAGTGTTATCATTTCTATATGGCTTAGTGTTATTGTTTCTATATCTGGGTATCTTTCTATATTAGCTAGTGTTATCATTTCCATATGGCTTAGGACTTTTAATTTTATCCAACAGTTGTTAACTAAACTTGACATATAATACTACATACAATACTGACAACAGCAGCATCACAGGGGGTTTAAACCCAACCCGAGCCCTTAGTTCCATGCCACAACCCTCTAGAAGTTTTAATATTACCTTGTGTAAGACAGTTGTTGATGTGTTTTTTTTTTAAATTATCAGTTTTCGAACCACTGGATACTTACACTATTAAACAAGACAATTTACAAAAATAAAATAAAAACATAAACTATAATATAAACCTTTATTAAAGTAAAGTCCCAAAGTTCAATGCTAAAATGATAACTTGTACAAATGTGCCCATACAAAAATATCCCACAAAGGTTTTATTTAATTCAAATTATCAACTCATGGAAAGACTAAAATTTGATTACTCTAACAAACAAGATCGATGTCAAACATTAGAAAAAAATTGCATTTTGTTTTCGAGTTTTTAGAAAATATGATAATTTTTACTATAAAAATTTAATCCATTTCAGTGAAAATACTGAAAATTAGATAATCTTATAAGTACAACTGAATATAAAAATGAATATGAAACATTTGTAGAGTAATTTATGTTCAGTAAAATAGCTGTATTCTTAATTTGCCCAATATTAATACACAAAAAAATTAGACCATCAGATCTATTAACTTTGACAGGTAGATATAAAAAGATTTTTTTGTTTCTTTAAGTTCACTTTACCTTAACTTATGTAATCATTTTAAAACTGTAAAAACTGGAATGTTTCCTAACTTACTTTCCAATAAACAAAACAATAAAAAAAATTGTTTTAATTCTCTTAAATTTTCCAACTTATTTTTTTTTCAATGAAAATAAAACTTTCTACCTATGATACAAATTTCTACAGAAACAACTGTATATAATTTTTTATGTGTTTAACATCTTATTTTATATCAAATTGCTGTACCATTATTTCATTTTATAATTATCTCCCGTAGAAACTGATTTTGCGGTAGAAAAATGAAATTAGAAAAAAAAATTCCCAATGGAATAATTGTTACATTACTCTCAATAAAAAAATATTGGTGAGAAAATGAGTGTGGGGAACCCCACAACTGGTGAGAAAATGAGTGTGGGCGACCCCCCACAATTGGTGACAAAAGAAGTGTGGGGACAGCCACAATTGGTGACATCACGTGTGTGTGGACAGCCACAGGTCCTCTAGCTGTGTTGGTGGCCTGCGTGTTCCAGAGCTTCGTCTGTGCCGTGGACGTTCATCATGTGCTCCGCATACCTGGAACAAAACAGCTCGTTTTAGACCTTTATCACACAAACGTTAACAATTTCAAACATGATCCATTCAAAAACAAACTCACGAGAATTCAATTATACAAATAAAAAAATAAAGTTTAAAAAACTAACAACAAACTATAAATTTAAATGTTGCTTTTGTTAAATGTTAAAATTTTTAAATTGAGTAACACTTACATTAATTAAAGATTAAAAAAAATCTTCTGTGCTTAATAACACATAACTATTCTGAAATAAATGACTAATTTACTGTGATACTTGAATGAGTAAAATAATTCACTGTAGTGGTATTAGCAGTATTTCCCAATGCTACTTGAATTAACTAAATAATTCATAAAGCTATTTGAATGAACCAAATAATTCAGTGTGCTACTTGAATGAACCAAAAAATTCATGGTGCTACTTGAATGAAGCAAACAATTCAGTGTGCTACTTGAATGAACCAAATAATTCACTGCCCTACTTCAAATAATTCACTGCCCTACTTGAGTAAACCAAATAATTCACTGCCCTACTTGAGTGAACCAAATAATTCAGTGTGCTACTTGAATGAACCAAATAATTCACTGCCCTACTTGAGTGAACCAAATAATTCACTGCCCTACTTGAATGAACCAAATAATTCACTGCCCTACTTGAGTGAACCAAATAATTCACTGCCCTACTTGAATGAACCAACTAATTCACTGCCCTACTTGAATGAGCCAAATAATTCACTGCCCTACTTGAATGAACCAAATAATTCACTGCCCCACTTGAATGAACCAAATAATTCACTGCCCTACTTGAATGAACCAACTAATTCACTGCCCTACTTGAGTGAATGACTTACTTCTGGTGCCAGTCTGCCAGGGCATCTCTCTTGCACGACTCTGTGTGTGCCAGCTTGTACAGGACCTGGTGAGAAAGGTCAGAGGTTGTAGGTCATAAGTATCAAGGTCATAAGTATCAAGGTCTTAAGTATCAAAGGTCACAAGGAAGTAAAATATTGAAAAAAATTAAAGGTGACATATAAAATATCACATTATACTGCTTCAGAGAAATTATTTTAAAATGGCAAAAAAAAACTGATTAAAACAATAAAAAAGAAAATTGACAATGACACCCAATATGAATTAGAAAAATAATGACCAAGATAAACAACATAAAACATAAAGAAATCTGACCAAGACAAAAGAAAATTGAACATGAATTAGAAAAATGACTGACACATGACAACCAACATAAAACAAAAAGAAGATATCAAGAAAACTGACCAAGAAGACCATGAGATGTAGGATGACCGTGTAGAAGAAAGCAAACACCCTGGCTGTTTTGTTCCCCATGATCAGACGACCCTGGAGATAAAAAAAATCACATTAAAAATTCACATTAAAATCACAAGTAAAACATGTAAAAACCACATTGTAAATTCAAACTGAAACTGTTAAAATTAAAACCTAAGTACACTAAAAAAAAAGTAATTTCAACTTTAAATTCAATATTTCAGGTTCTCTCCCACTATTGGGTCTCTTTTAAAGTCTATACTGAGGTGAGAAAAGAAATGTACTTCTACACTATTTTTATTCAAGTTAAGGGAGAGAACCTTGAAATAAAAACTTTAAAAGTTGGGAGAAATGACTTTTTTAGATAGAAATATTACTTTCAAGTAAACAAAATATGCAGATAAAATACAAGATAGGTTGAATTTTTAGTAAAATAATGATACTGTTGCACATTTAAAGTAGCCTATAATGTGACTGAAAGTGAAATCAGACCAACAAAAGTGACCTACCATACTCAGCGTGATCTTGTCATAAGGCTTCAGCTCAAGGTAGCGTCTGTGTCGTTCCTAAAGAGAGATGTTGACTTTTATTTTTATTGGCAGTTTAAGTATTTTATAACATGTCAAAGTGTGGTTAAAAAAAAAGTTACACTTGGACAATACATTAAGTTCTACATTGACAAACAAAAAAAGTATTTCATAGACAGATGAAAAAAATATTATACATATAACAGAAAAAGTATCCTATCGACAACAGAAAAATATATCAAAGAGACAACAGAAAACAGCATGACACAGACAACAGAAAAACATATCACAGAGACAACAGAAAACAGCATGACATGGTCAACAGAAAACAACAACTGACCTTCCTGCTGAAAGATGTGAAGGGGTCAAGTCTCTCCTCGTACTGACTGGAGTAGGCGCTGGTGATGTCATCAGATGCAGACACCTGGCAGGTAGAAAGTGAGTACACAATAATGGAACAAAAACAATAACAACACACTCAGGTCAAATGGTTATACAGTACACAAAGATGGAACAATAAAAAGAAGTTCAAGTGATTATACACCCCAACAGTGTGACACTATAACACCGATACCACTATCACAACATGAAGTGATGTACACCTCAATTCAACTTTTGTCTGGAACAAATTTCAGCAAGTTACGGGAATAAAAACTTCCTACACTTAATGACAACATATTTTTATTTAGCAGAATCTTCCATTCTTAAGAGAGACGGAGTGGTCTAGCGGTAGAGCGCTGGACTGCTAACCTGTAAGTCTCGAGTTCGAATCCGGGATCAAGTCGGTAGAGCGCCCCTGAGTCCACCCAACTCTGATGGGTACCTAACTCACGTTAGGGAAAGTAAAGGCGGCTGGGCATAGTGCTGACCACACTATCTCTTCATATGCAGAGGTCACAGAAACAAGTGAACTCTACTTCACTTGCCCCATAGACCATCAGGTTTGAAAGGGAAACTTTACTTTTTACTCCATTCTTAAGTTTTTTATACGGGATTTAATTTTTGTCTTGAAAAACCAACACCACATCACATACAGCGAGTTACATACATGTATTAGTTAAATATATGTTATTATACTTCAAGCTTTATTAACAAACATTCATTAAATATTCCCAGAGTAACACAAAAAAAAAAAAATAAGCGCCTGTTATACAGCATACATTTTATCCCAATATTTTTTTAAACAAAAAATCAAAATGTTTACATTCTTTCCCTAGGTATGTTTATCTTAGGACTTAAATCTGTAAATAGATCTGAAAGTACAGTTAACTCTCCAATAAAATTGAGCTTGAAATGTAGCTTTGGCAAGTATAGAAATGACAGCCAACTAAAATTAACAAAACTCAAACTGTGCTCAACTAACAAATGTAGTTGGTGAAAGAAAAAAATATCTGGTGATTACAATTATAGTCTTTGAGTACAACCACATTTCTATTTTAAAAACTGTAAGGGTAAAAAAATGTTAAGCACAACTAGTAAAATTTAATTAATAAAAAAAAAATGGCTCAATTAATATAAAATTTTGATCCAATTTTTTTTTTAATTTTTAAAATTTAAGAAAATATAATTAAAACAAATATGTCTAAAATATTTAGTTTCTAGAAATATCTCCTAATAAATCCCACTTGACTGCAGGGGTCTAATACTTTGAAAATGCTCAAACAGTTATGTCCCAAGAATAGGCTCTCCTCAAGCTAAAGATAAAATGTACAAGCAATAGCTGACCAATCAAAAATATCCAATCAAAACTGAAAATTTTGATCCAAGTTTTTAAAATCCCATGTTCACCTACCTCAATGTCCTGAAAGTTGTTCAAGATTTTTTAAAGATGGATCAGATTAAATGTTAAGACAACAGGTTAATTATAGAGTAGGCTAAGTAGTAATGATAAAGACTTACAGTTTATAAATTAAAAAAAACTGGAGATTTTTATTTGTTAATAATTTTAAAAAAAGCAAAAATCCCTAAAAATAGTACAAAGTTTATAAATGCAATACACTTTTGAAATTTATTTTATTTTGGTTCTAAAAATAGATTTGCTTGCAGCAAAACAAATTTGAAAAGATTTCTATAGTGACCAGCAGTTTACTATTGATATTATAGTTAACAGATTAAAAAAAAATGGAAATAAAAGGCTTGTAATAAATTTTTTAAACTTGTTTATTTAAACTTTAAAATAAAAGTCTGAATGTTATTTAATATTGCCCTTTGTTAAAGAACAGTTTTCAATGAGAGCTATTAGGAAAAACCGTTCTGACAGTAAAAAAAAAATGTTTACTTGATCAAGATTTTTTACTTGACGATGTTTGCATAGTTGACCCACCTTGGAGGGATAACTCTGCAGGAACCTGATCTTCTCATACAGCTTGACGTTGTCTGAGCGCAGCTTGTCCATCTCATTCTGTAGCAGGGTCACCTGTTGCTGCTGGCTCATGGTTTGCTGGAGAAAATACAGCAGTTGACAGGCTGTACACAACAATTTTGACAGGCTGTACACAACAGCTGACAGGCTGTACACAACAATTTTGACAGGCTGTACACAACAGCTGACAGGCTGTACACAACAGCTGACAGGCTGTACACAACAATTGACAGGCTGTACACACCAGCTGACAGGCTGTACACAACAATTTTGCAGGCGGTACAGTACACGTACGTTATTTAGAAGGAAAAAAATTTCGGGTGTAAACGTGTATAGTTTGACTAAGTGGCCAACTGTTTGTATGGACCTGTAATATCCATCATAACCTGACCTTTGAGTGACCAACGGTTTTTCAAGGATCTATAACATCTAACTGTAAAAAACTGCGCAGGTCATTGACCTGGCATGGAACTTACCGCCTCCAGCTCCTGTGCTCGGAGTCTATAGCGCTCCCTCTGACTCTGGACAATGGGCAGCAAGGAGTCAGCAGCAGATTTATTAGACTCACCTGCTCAAAATAAAAGTAGGCAATAAATTTAACAGTAGTGGGCACCAAGGGGGAGAAGCATTGAGGAGTTACATTTTACTTGGGTTACCTTACTTGAATATACAAAAGTTATAGAAATAAAATCTTGAAAAAATCAAAAGAAGTTCATGTCCACATTGTATCAATGATATTCCCATCAAACCATTTTATAGAAATATTTTTTGTTACATTTTTTAATATTTACTTTTTCAAATTATATATAGAATCCAGATGTTTAAATCCTTAGTTTTTAAAGAATATTTTTGACACTCGAATTTTTTTGTAAAAAAGTTTATAAAAGTGGTTTAAAACTTCCATAGTAGTATAAACAGAAAGTGGTATTTCAACGCCGAGGGTAGACATAGGTACAGTAGTGGGCACCAAGGGGAAGAAGCTTGGTGGAGTTAAATTTTTTTTGGATTATACTTGAATTTACAAAAGTTATAGAAATAAAATATTAAGCCATGTCTACTCTTGATGTTGAAATATCACTTTGTTTATATTGCTATACCTGTGTCTACCATTGGTGTTGAAAAACTCACTTTCTGTTTATATTGATAATTCAGTAACGACTCCTGCTCCCACCCCCTCTACACTTTTAGAACTTCCATACAATTTATTCCATGTTAGTGTATAGACAGTTGGCCCTACCTGCTGGGTACATTGAGACCTCCTTGACAATGTTGGCCATCAGTTCACTGTGTGGGTCCCCTGGGCCGGGCTCACCCTGTGGACAGTAAGAGGTCATTTGTATAGGTCATCAATGTATCACTAGGTAATCTGTATAGGTCATTTATATATCACTAGGTCATTTGTATAGGTCATCAATGTATCACTAGGTCATCTGTATAGGTCATCTATATATCACTAGGTCATTTGTATAGGTCATCAATGTATCACTAGGTCATCTGTATAGGTCATCTAAATATCACTAGGTCATTTGTGTTGGTCCTCTATGTATCACTAGGTCATTTGTGTAGGTCATCTATGTATCACAGGTCATATGCGAAGTTTATCAATGTGCCATAAGTCATTTTCAAAGTTTTCTTACATGGTAAGTAATCAAGTGTTCCACCACATAATCCCATATGTGGATAGCATGTCACCAATAATGCGTTGTTATTATGTACCCCTGGTACACCAATCAAGGGTCTACAACATTACCCACTCATCTATTACCCCCACCCCCATCAAGTATCCCATATGGTGATTACCCCCACCCCCTCCAACTATAATAAATGTTATAGGTCAAGTGAGGAACTGCATATTCTCCACACCCCATCCATCCACCTATCCCCCACACCCCCATCCACCCACCTTTTCCCCACACCCCATCCACCGTTTCCCCACAACACATCCACCCCCCAATCCCCCACACCCCATCCACCCACCTATTACCCTCACCCCATCCACCCACAAAACACCCCATGCACCCACCAATTCACCACACCCCATCCACCCACCACTCCCCATCAACCCACCAATCCCCCACCCCTCATACGCCAGCACTACCCACCTCAGCGTCTCCCCTGAACATACTAGACAAAGCGTTGACATTCCTCAGATCTTCCTCCAACTGAGTGATGAGACTCTTCTGCTCCTGCAGGGTCCCGGCTGCCTCCTTGAACTCTTCCTGCAGTTTTTGGACTTGGGCTAGGAGACAATAAACTCAGTGTAGCGCCCTGGGCTCTTTAACTGGTTGGCACTGTGAGAACCATCACACACACCACATACACACAAACTGGTTACATAACACAACACAGCATCCACAAGAAGTGGTTAGATGACAACCCTAAATCCACACAAAGTGGCTAGATCACACATTTATACATATGAATGAAACAGAATAAATAACCAAACTCCTCCACCAACAAAACACAATGACCAACAACACTCCACCAACAAAACACAATGACCAACAACTTCACCAACAACAATACACAATGACCAACAACTTTACCAACAACAATACACAATGACCAACAACACTATGACCAATAAAACACAATGACCAACAACTTCACCAACAACAATACACAATGACCAACAACACTCCACCAACAAAACACAATGACCAACAACTTTCCACCAACAAAACACAATGACCAACAACACTCCACCAACAAAACATAATGACCAACAACAATACACAATGACCAACAACACTCCACCAACAAAACACAATGACCAACAACACTCCACCAATAAAACATAATGACCAACAACAATACACAATGACCAACAACACTCCACCAACAAAACACAATGACCAACAACACTCCACCAACAAAACACAATGACCAACAACACTCCACCAACAAAACACAATGACCAACAACACTCCACCAACAAAACATAATGACCAACAACAATACACAATGACCAACAACACTCCACCAACAAAACACAATGACCAACAACACTCCACCAATAAAACATAATGACCAACAACTTCACCAACAAAACATAATGACCAACAACTTTCCACCAACAAAACACAATGACCAACAACACTCCACCAACAAAACATAATGACCAACAACTTCACCAACAACAATACACAATGACCAACAACACTATGACCAATAAAACACAATGACCAACAAACACTCCACCACCAAAACAACAAAATGACAAAAAACACTCCACCAACAAAACACAATGACCAACAACTTCACCAACAACAAAACACAATGACCAACAACACTATGACCAATAAAACACAATGACCAACAAACATTCCACCACCAAAACAACAAAATGACCAAAAACACTCCACCAACAAAACACAATGACCAACAAATACTTTGACCAACAAATCACAACATTCAACAAGAATAAACTTCACACGTAACATAGTGATCAATGAAGGCTCATAATTCCCCTCTAGTTTTGTTCGACTTTTTTTTATATCAATAGTCTGACCTCTTCTTTTGTATGGATGGGTACAAAAATTGTGCTGGTAAATGATAAAATAGTAAAAAAAAACAATTGTGCTGTTACCTGGGATGGTATAATGATCAACAAAACCTGCGCTGGTAGATGATGGAGTGTTCAAGAAAAAGTTTCATGATGGAATGGTCAACACAAATTATGCTGACAATGAGCTAATGAAATTGACCAACAAGAACAGTGATAGAAAAGAACAGAGACATTTTATTTTTATCTTGCATATTCCTTTATTAACATGAAATAGGCATTAAAAGCACCTAGAACCAAGGTCATAAATGCACTTAAGTTTCCAGGACTAGAGAGAAGAATTAACCTTTTAATTGCAGTCTGGAGAGCCAAAGTGATCCACCTTAATATAAACATGTATAAGCAGATGGATCACTTGAGCTTTGAATAAGAGAGACACATTCCATACTGAAGCCTGGGCTAACATTCAGTTTAAATGTCCAGCTTCAGCATGCATGGTCAATCATATGTAAACACTAATACAATGATTCGATTGGTCAGATATACAAAGATGGAGTTTTGTATTTGAAGTGAATTCTCCAGGTGAGAAAGTCCTTAAACTTGGTGTAGCATGGATGGTTGACCCCTGTGGTAATATCATCAGGTAATCAATTAGTGACAGGTGCATGGGGGTTGACCACTGGTCATTGATGGTAAATGAAGTAACACAGTGTTATTTAAAGCTATGTTCATAACCATAGGACAAAAGGAGATTGAGCAATAGTGAAATGGTGCCAATTTGGAAAAAAAAACTTGTTTTTATCAACATTAGTAATAGTAGCCATTTTGTGTAAGGATGATGGGAAGTGTAGGTTAAAAGGTAATGACAAGGTAAAAAAGATGAAGTTAGATATGGTTTTAAAGCTATCCCAAATACACAGGTGATAAAATGACCAGGTGTTTTCAAAGTTAAAGTCCTGTAAGACCAAAATGTCTTAAAATTTTTTTTTTGTTTGATATGAGTTAAAAACAATTTTGAGGTAACACATCTATTGTTTTGTTACAGATAATTATTTCATCACATAAAAAATATAATAATCAGGTAACTGATGATCAATTCGTTAACTCTTTTAGAAGCAGCTTTCCAAAACAACACAAAAAATGAGCTGTTTTTTTAAATTGATTCAACATTTCAAATTTTAATTCCTTAAAAACTAAATAATTTTAGTTATTAAAAAAACATCAATTCTTGAATAAAAATAAATATCAAACTACTTTTTTTCAAGCTATTTGTAAGATATCTTTATTTTAGAGTTACTCGCTCCTGAAAGAGTTAAAAAGTTGAATCCAGTCCCACAGTTTTGTGATGCCACAAGTCAAATGATTTGTACAACAAAATGACCACCATTAGGACAAGACAAGCAGCTGATAAAACAAGCCACACAATCAAACAACAAATGTTTATTTCCTTCTGTTTTAAAGCACGTCACATGGAGAGTATAAAAATATAGAATATATAAATGTAATAATAATAGCGATAGTAGTGGTAGTTGTAATAGAATATTTGTATAAAATCTTTGGTAGTAACAGGGGTTGGCAATTAGGAAATAAGTGAGCAATTGCCTAGTGGTGGGTTTCATTAAACAACCATTGTAATATCTTTTCAAGTTACCAATTTTATAACAGCTTGGCTAAAAAAAAAAAATTATTTCACTTCGAGAAATCAGTTGGTGGAATATCTGAAGATCTAAAATTCGAAAAAAAAAAATATGGATCATTTTGATATTCCAAAAAAAAAACATTAAAAAAAAAAAAATTTCCCACCAGAAATGAAGGCTTAATGTTGACATATACACCAATATCTTTCTAGTTGATGGTTTTTTTCTGTACATGATAGATGCAAGACTCATCGCACACAGTCACACCAATGCTTCCACCCGACACAAACACACTGAGTGCAATCATGAAAAGTGAGCAAAAACTCCATGAGAAAAAAAAAACACAAGTCAGTTTTACCCAATAACATCAAAAAAAAAAAAAAGACTTCAACACAACTGTACAAAAAAAAAGTTTGTACCAACCCACAAAAAGACAAGGGGCTACAGTAGATCATGCAAGTAACTGCTCCAGGACAGTGGTTCTAAATCTTAGTTCACAGACTTTTTATTGGTGTTCTTTAGGACACCTTTTCAACTGGTTTCTAACATTTTCCATGGTGACATATCTTTTTAATGGTGTTTAAAAACAACGTCATACTGTTTCAAATTTTAAAAATTAAAACTTAGATTATATAAAGTTAAAAAAGTCATACTTTCATGAAAAATTGGAAAAAAAAAATTGTCACCCACAGATATGTAAGTACTGAATATAAATGTATATAGTCATCAATACTGGCACATGTATAATTTTAGAACCACTAGAGCCGGAGCGCATACACAAAAAAATGAACGACAAAAACTAAGGAGTGCTAGGACTCAAAGGGGGCCGAGCTAAAACCTAAACTATTGCAAGGACTACTGCTAGACGCTCTATCAAAGAACCAAAAATTTCTCAACAAGACAAAGGAGTACTCCATTGTTTTGTGTCTACTGGCTAGAAAAGTGAGTACAGACTGACAGCTGAGCAAGAATTGGAATGCTTGTATCCAACAGATCAAACACACTGACTGTATGGATCAACAAAATTTTTATTTTATTTTTTTAAAAACTGAATGTCAGAAATTTTTTTTTTAACAAAGATGATTGAAAAAAACTGGCACTGAATAAAATGTGAGATTCAACTACTGTCCATAAGGTTTTCTACTAAGTTTGCATTGGTATCCTACTGCCAGAGAGGATAGGGTAACATGTGTTCAAGGCACAACTGACGCAACAAGTCCATTGTACAGGTACAACCTACTATAGTCTCTAGCTCTTTTGGATTTAGAAACAAAAAAAAATAAAAATAAAATCCTTTCTGGCAATGGAAAATAAAAAAAGTGAACCCAAGGATGTAAAAATCTCAGGGCAACTGTTGTGATCGAAATATGTACCACAAAGTATATAAACAAAGTCTGGGCTTAAAGGGAACCAATCAAAGACTGGTAGAGGCCTTCTGTAGGCTTAAGGGGGACAACTGGTTAAAACATGAGCAGACTTAAAGATGGTGAGAACAAAGTAATAAAAAAAATCATATCTCAGTGAAAGAAACAATGTGTACATTCAAATAATCTTTGCCACTGGTTAAAAAAAAAAATATTGTTTAAAAATGTATAGAGTATGTAAGTATTATGGTAATATAGACAGCTGACTGTGGTACCATCACACTGACAGATCTAACAGCAGATTCTGGGGGGGGGGGGGGGGACACTGACCAACGGCTGACTGAGAGGGGGAAGGGGCGCGGCACTGATAAAAAAAGCTGACGAGGGGAGCCTTACAGAGGGCTGCACTGACAATCAAACAGCTGCGTTAGTACCCCTACAAATTAAAAAAGCTCACTCTAGCCACCCCCACCCCGGGTCAGACCAAACTCCCCCATCTCTCACCCCATCACTAACAAATCAAATGAAACATAGTAAAAAATAAAGTTTACAGGACTGTAAGTGTCAAAGTAGATTATGTACAAATCTTTACATGTTGGTTATATGCAAACATACTGGCATCTCTTATAGAGTTATACAAAATAATATGCGCAAAATAAAAAATTTCCAATTATAATTACTGGATAATGTAATATACACATAGCTTCAGGCTAGTTTCATACAAATTTATAGAAGCAGGCATTATATAAAGGAGAAAAATTAAACAAAAATACATTTTTTTCCATTTTAAATGATACAAAAAATCGTGCCTTAAAGAGCCATGAAATATATATAAAAAATAGAAGACAGTCAACAGGTAAATGAGTTGATCAAAGTGCATGCAACAAAATCTGGAATAAAAACACAGTAATCAACACATGAACACAAGCTTTAAAAAAAGAAACTGAATAAATCACGTCTTTCTACATTGGGGTGTAAGCCTGGAGAGGTGGAAAAAACTTGCATTAACAATGAATAGTACTAGTGTTTCAAAAAGTACACCCATCAAAAGTGTGAGTCTTTCATAGAATAATTATAAAAAGTATTAGTACTCCATAAATTAATAGAAGACACTAACATTTTCTCACTAATTAATAACTATGGAAATTCTAGTACGCCAATATATTTGACAATCAAAGCAAATTTTTCAAATCAGTTTAAAAAAAAACCCACCAATTTTGCCCTATTTAAAAATAAGTTGAATGATGACTTAATTACAATATGGCATATTAAATTTGACCTAATTAGAAGTTGAACTATTATCAATATGATAATAACTTAAACAGATCTCTCAACGGCGATGCACATTTAAGTGCATGAGAAGCCCGGTGTAAAGAAGAACATTGGAGCCTAGAACACAGTGGTCTCAATGATAAAACTGGTAGGAACACAGTGGTTCAAACATGGAACACAGTTAACAAATCTCGCAGTATCTATTAAATGCTAGCCTAACTGGCACACTCAGATTTCATAGTCGCAGATCTTAATTATAATACAAAAAATTTAGATTTTTAAGTGTTAAAACCTACATTCGATTTAACAATATTAACCTGCAACTTTAAAAATGCTTGAAGTTTCATTAAAACGCTGAGTAAAAATTTGGTTAACAACAAGATGAACACAAGAAAAATAGCTAAGTTCAATATTTAAACCATTGACTTGATGAACACATTTTCTTTTTATTTTTGTATAGAAATTCTTCAGATTTATTGCACCTAAGCAATAAAAAAAAAGTGCTAACGTTGACACAAAAAATGTCTTACTTTGGGAGGGAAGGTGCCTCCAAGTCAGAATATTAATGAACAGTTATGTCCCTTATAAATGGACAGTGATGTCCCTTTCATGTTAGCCCCTGCCAGTTATATAGATTGAATTAAGGCACAAAGCAGGGGTAACTCATTACATCAGATCCAAATGTAAACAAATCATTAAAAAAATGAAACTACTTCCTTAAAATGAAAACAAATAAAAATATTAAAAAAAGTAGGTTGAACTGCGGAGTATTCCGCTTGAACACATCAACAGCAAAGCAAACAAAAATTGCACACAATCAAGCACCAAATGGGTTGAACACATTAGTCAAAAGCTACAAGAAACACTACAATATTTGGGGATGATCTATCTCAAATACAGGGTGATACTACAAGAACCACTACAATATTTGGGGATGATCTCTCTCAAATACAGGGTGATACTACAAGAACCACTACAATATTTGGGGATGATCTATCTCAAATAAAGCGCGAGGTGTAAGTTTAAAGGGGGACCTGAAATCTCAACAGTGATCAAGGTCAAATTCACTAGTTCTAATAACATTGGGTAACTAGATAATGGTTGTTTTTAAACCATCACATTCCCATGTTCTATCTACAAAAACAGGTTAAGATCAAACCATGAAATTCAAATAATCTAGCTAGAAAGGTGGTTTACATGAAATCACACATTGCCAATATTCTAGCAAGAAAACTGGTTTGAATGAAATCACACATTGCCAATAATCTAGCTAGAAAACTGGTTTGAATGAAATCATACATTGCCAATAATCTAGCTAGAAAACTGGTTTGAATGAAATCACACATTGCCAATAATCTAGCAAGAAAACTGGTTTGAATGAAATCACACATTGCCAATAATCTAGCTAGAAAACTGGTTTGAATGAAATCACACATTGCCAATAATCTAGCTAGAAAACTGGTTTGAATGAAATCACACATTGCCAATAATCTAGCTAGAAAACTGGTTTGAATGAAATCACACATTGCCAATAATCTAGCTAGAAAACTGGTTTGAATGAAATCATACATTGCCAATAATCTAGCTAGAAAACTGGTTTGAATGAAATCACACATTGCCAATAATCTAGCTAGAAAACAGGTTTGAATGAAATCATACAATCCCAATATTCTAGCAAGAAAACTGGATTAGATGCAACCATAAAATGCCACTAATCTAGCAAGTGAAACAGTAAAGGATGAGAAACCATGCTCTGCTAGTAACAAAATCAGGGCCAGCAAGAACATGGCAGATGAGTGTGACGTAAAGGAACACTTTGTGGAATGCTGTTGTTTTCATTGTTTTCAAGAGCTAAGATGGACAAAAAGAGGAATAGAAAAAAAAAAAAGAAACAACTGAGCTGAGCCATGCTACGGATACACAAGTGGACTGATAGAATTTTTTTTTCTATCCTTGAAATGTAAGAAGCAAGTCAACAACAACAACAAAAAAAAAAAAAAATAAACAACACATTTGCTGCCTTGTAAAGCTTCATAAAGAATCTGTCAAGCCAACCTGAATGAACAAGAAAATGTTTTGGCATAATTTCATAACCCAAAGAAAAAAGCACGGACAAGCCTTATGCAGAGAGTAAAACACCGCCGGTGTGAGGAAGGCAAGCTTTGAGCCACAGCTAGAGACTATGTACAAAACTCTACCGCCAACAATCATGGGGTAGCAAGATCACTTAGGTAGTAATACTTTTAGGGCTGTGCGCTCCTCAATCATCATAACAAACAGCATTAACAAAGGTCCAAAGGGAAAGCTGGACAACTGTACAGGGAAGGTAGAGGAAAAATAAAACCCATTCAACAGTAGATAGTGGCTGTACTCATGGCAACAAATATACAGGAGAGGTCGCGGACCCAGCTCCGGCATTTAACTATATACACAAGAAGTGAATTATTTCAAGAGACTGCAGGGGAAGCCTGCAGGGTAAGAGTGGTGCCTTAGAGATAAGTGATCAATGGGAGACCACGCCAGGAGATTCAAAATTTTGGGCAGATCTGCCATGGCAGAAAATGGGGCAGGGGGACAACATAATGTAACAATACTCTGGTCCTCAGTTTTTAAAATAAAAAATTCAATAAGAAATGAGCATGCATATTGTAGGTGAACTTTGTGAACTCCCCGGTGTGCTTGAACAGTTCGTTGTTTATACACAATTAAACATTGGTATATGGTTATATATATATTTATATCTATGTATAGGAGTATGTCAGTGAAGAACTGGAACCAATGAAAACTGTCACAAAATTTCCCAGTCTTCATCTGCAGAGTTGTTGTCGAGATGTTTCTGAATCTTCTCTATGGAAGACATGGGCTCCCCGTCCTCCTCGTCCCAGTGTTCCACTGATGACTTGATGCAGTTCTCCATTTTTTCTATTTTCTCTATCCTGTACACTGGCTTGCTGGAGCTGCTACACGCCCCACCCCCAGCGGATGATGGACCATGATCCACACTCTGCTCGCCATTGCCGTTCATCTCACTGTGGAGGCTGGCGCCGCTTTTCCTGCCGGTCTCATCCTGGTGAGCACTCAGCTCAGCCGCTTCATGAATGGTCTCAGAGCTACTGGCGCCAAATGTCCGGTCCAGCTGCGCTCCCTCGTAAACCCTCTGTGGGTTGGAGCGTTTCCGCTTGTTGACGCTAGCCGCTCCGTTACTGGCGCTGGTTGATGACGACACAGCCGTGCTTTCAGAACTCGGCTGTTTCGCTGCATCAACACTCCTCTCACGCCGCCACTCCTCTCCTTCATTCTCCCCATCCGGACCATCCTTCTCTTTCAAATTGTTATTATTATTACTAGGGACCGTATCCAATCCATCCGGCTCATCCATCTCATCATCATCATCTTCCATCCCTCCATGGTTCTCCTTATTGTCCTCCCCGTCGTCGTTTAAAGGCACTTTATTCATAAGTGTCATGGGCTCAAACTGGGGGAACATCCACTGGTTCAGGTCCGTCGGGGTCACCCCACCGTGAAAGAACTGACTGCCCGGCAGCGCGGAGCTGACCTCACCGGACATGCTGGAGATGTCGCTCTGGTTGGAACTCTCGTCAGGCTCGGACTTGATGTTGGACTCACTGCCAGGGTGGTGCTGCTGCTTGGCTCGCATGCGGTGGTTGTGGAACCAGTTGATGACCGTCTTCACCCCCACGTTCAGGTTCTTGGCCAGAGATTCGATGGTGCTCTGGTTGGGGTAGGGGTCCTGTGCATAGGCTGATCTCAGGGAGTCTTTCTGGTCCTCGGTGAAGAAGACCCTGGGACGTTTGGGCTGGGTCGGTGAGTCAAAGTTGCGGTCTTCCATGCTACTCTTACGACGTCTGTGAGCTGAAACAAAAAACAAAATGTTAAGCATTTTACAAGTGCATCAGGATGACAGCATAAAAATAAACATCATTTTTATTACTTAAAAACAATAAATAAATAAAATTGCAAAAAATGAACAGCTGTTTCTTGAATTTTTTCTTCCTCAAATTAAATTAAATTAATGTTTTAAAAAAAAAGCATCTACTATTGAAGTTCAGAGAAAATTAAAACAATTTTTCTGCAAAAAATAAAATTAATGAATATAAAATAATTTAACTTTAGTTTTCTTTAACTGAAGTCTAGCATTGAAATAAAAAAACACCAAAAACTGATGTTAAAGTTCTGGTAATGAGCATACAATAGAGCAGAGACATGCCAGACACAGGGTGCAGAGTACAGTCAGTTAAGCTTGTTATTTTAGCCTGCTGTTTAATAGGTTCCATAGTGTAGCCTGCTGCTTCATATCAACTAGATTATATATTTAAACCTACAGTTTAACAGTAACTAGATTCCATATTTAAGCCTGCTGTTTAATAGTAATAAGAATTCATATTTTAAAAAAAATAAACCTATGCCTTTATTTGTTTTGCTAAGTTGTAAAACAAAGTAGCTGCTTTCTGTTTGATATCTGACCCTATCAATAACCATTTTTACTGTAGCAACTCTCCTAACATAAAGTTTACCAAGTGCTAACTCTGTCTTATAAATAACCTACTTTTTATGCCACAATCGTCACTATTTTATTTTGTTTTTCCCAAGATAACATATGTAGAAATAAATGTCACTAATATATGTTGTTTTCCCAAGATTAAATATGTAGAAATAAATGTCACTAATATGTTGTTTTTCTCCAAGATAAAATATAAAAAAATAAATGTCACTTAATATATTTTGTTTTTCCCAAGATAAAAATATGTAGAAATAAATGTCACTAATATATGTCTATTTCCCAGGATAAAATATATAGAAAAAAAAGAACAGATTTACAAACACTTTACAAAGAAAGAAAAAAAGATTCACCCCCCCCCCTCAACTCCCCCCCATGTTGCTGATGAGATAAATGTCTCTCAACAACATGACAGTAAACAACACCTGACAACATATTGTAAAAAAAAAAAAGCAACAGCAACAATAAAAAAAAAACAAGAGCACCAAGTAACGTCAAGAAATTAAATGAAAACATACTAAGAAGTTCAGTGTAGTCAAAGAAGTTTGAGAGCCAGCTGTGATCTTCAGGGGAGCAAAAAGAAAAGAAAAAAAAAAAAAAATAACTAACACAATGGGTCACATCATTGAGAGGTGGCATATCAATTCTAATACGGAGCTAACGTGTTTACCACTGCGTTATTATTTCAGTAGGCTTATGCTATGATACATGGGTTTAGTTATTAGTGGCACCACAATGCTGGGATGGTAGAGGCACGTACAAAAAAGATGAAACAATAACATAATGCTGTTAAAAGAGTTGACAGGTGGTACTGTAAAACAGAGCTGCCGAGTTGGCCTGGGTCTACATGCAAGTCCCAGACCAGACTTGATCAGCTCCGTCCTACAGCAGCGCTAACCCTGGGCATAAGACTATCATTAGCAGTGTTACTATGGTTAAGGTAAGACTTCAAGGCAAGTTAATGGTTAACTGATCTGGCACTGTTTGGCCTTGAGTATATATAAATAGTAGTTACATATAGATAGCATTGTCATATATGGACAGGTTTTTCTTTCTATACCCAAAGTAAGAGGTGAAGCTGAATTTTCTTGGATATATTTTAAGTATAGAAATGACAGTAGTGGCATGACCAGAGGCTTATTTTATTTTAATTTTTTCTACGATGATAATCAGAAAATAAAATTACAGCAAACTGGAAAAATGTTGTATATTATGGTATGTTTTAAAAAAAACAACTGATGAGGTTAAACATCGGGTCAGCCACACAAACTGAGCGCAGTCAAAGCCAACCAGAGAGGTGAGGCTGGCAGGAGGAGTACACTGGGTTACATGGCGGTGTAGGGCAGGCAGCGAGCTGGATCTGGGTAGCGCCAGCGAGACACCACCTACCTTTCATGTGAGTCTGATAGAGTTTTAGGTGCTCCACGTTCTGGGGGTCGCCAAGCCAGAGGTGCATTTTGATAAAAGGCTCGCGGCCTTTGATGCTTAGCATGTGCCAAGGCTTGGGTTTGGAGAGCAGCTCTGATACAGAGCCTTGGGAGAGGCCTAGAACAGCTTCCCCAAACAGCTTCTGGCCCAGATTGTGGAACTGAAGAACATCCTTCACCTTTGAGGTAAGGGACAGGGTGTCTATTTCTGATGCCATGGCTATGACTTCCAGCATAGAGGGGGGGTAGGCAAATGTGCCCCAGACTCTCTGGAGCATGGCGGAGTCGGCAGCGAGAAGATGGTCGTGGGGTAGCCCTGCTGGGCCCAGTCCAGGGGGGAGGGAGGGCGGTAGTAGGGGCAGTGGCCCAAGACGGCCCACGGCTGATGTAGGGGTGGTGGGGGATGGGAGGATTGGGGAGTGGGGGAGGGAGTGAGGGTGTGGTGGTGGGGGCGGTGGAGGTGGTGGGGGGTAGTGCCGGGGTGTAGACAATGACGGTGGTGATTGAGATGAGGGTGGGGAGGATGGGGAAGCTATGGAGCACTGTGAGGGGTGGGAGAAGGCCAGTGAGAGAGGTGGTGGCTGTGAGGCTAGGAGAGGAGGAGGAGGTGCTTGTTGCTGCTGCGATGGCAGAGAGCTGCCCTGACTACGAGATGGAGCAGGCAGATCACAAGGGGACTCTAAGAGAGGAAACAAGAAAACTAAAGGAGAAGAGGCTCATCAATGTCAAATCACTAACTAAGGGAGGTAAACATTCAATGAGTTGAGCCATGCTTGGACACATCCATTTAGAATTCAGTTTAATACAGAATCATCAAAAAAAAAAAATTTGGATTCAACTACAGTTTTATCTCATCCAAATATCTAAGCAAAAAAATAAATAAATTAAAAATGAACAAAATTATAAAAAAAGGTTGAAATAAAAATTTTGTGAAGTTTAATATGCAAGTGTATCAAGGCATAAGCACCATGCAACTCTAGTTGATTCTGCCGATAATCTTCAAACTGTGGTTATGAAACTATCCCGTTAAGATATTTATATCTAAAAAATTATTACTGCATGGGTCAACTCAAAGTAATAAACAAAATGTTTAAATTTGAAGGAATGAAAAAATATTTTGGGGAGCTAAAAAAAAAAACTGGGTTGTAAATGGGGAGAAAATTCTGCAGTGAAAAAAATTATGACAAAAGTAGAGATGAGCCTAATTAACCCTAAAAAAACTTTTGTCAAATTTAACTTTCATTACAACATTTAAAAAAAAAATCCGCTCCATCGTTTGTATGAGGAGTCGCCTTGCACAAACTATTTTTAATTTAGCTGAGCACTCTATGTTGATAAAAAATGACTGTAACCACCAAATCGATTATATCTACTCTGTTAAAGACTACAAACATAAAAAAAAACCTGTTCACCAGATTTCAGCATTTCTTTTTAGTAATCTATCTACTATCTACATTAAAAAATAACTTGATCTGGCAAGCGAGAGGGTACTCTTGACTTGCTGACCAACTGCGAGCTAAGTAAAACAACAACACTAACAACAGAAAAAAAACAAAACTAGTAAATAGCATACCATACTCTAGAAGTGCATTGAAAAAAAAAAACAAGTTGGATTTATAGAGATTAAATCTAAGATGAAATGCCTAGCTGCACTAAACCTAGCGATGACTCAAAGAATGAAAGAAAAAAAAAATAAGCTAAGGTACCAGTGAGCACAAAACCCAGCAACTAACTAGCCCAGAGTTCACCCAAAAGTTGGCAACTAAAAAAAAACGTTGACTACAAAAATGTCAGGGTGACCCACCTGGTTCATTAGATCCTCTGGAGCTGGACCTCATCAACTTGTCTGGAGGGATGCGGTACTGGGACGCCACCAACTTCGGGATGGAATCAGCATCTTCTAGAAAGATCTGCATCCTGATAAAAGGTTCTCTTCCCTTCTGGGTGAGCATGTGCCATGGTTTGGGTCTGGCCAGGAGGTCTGAGACCGAGCCCTGGGACAGGCCGAGGACGCTCTCACCAAACAGTCTCTGGCTGATGGAGTACTGGGACAGGGTCTCTTTCACCTTCTTCACCAGCTCGTCCGTGTTCATGTTAGCGTAGCGGTCAAACTCCTCCTGGGTGATGGGCGGGAGCACGGCTCTCAAGGGCTTGGCGTTTGGCATCCCCGCGTTGGGACGGGAGGTCAAGGAGTTTGCTATGTTTTGCATGCGCTGCAAGGGGGAAAGACACTCTGCAGGCGGCACCGACCCGTAGCGTGGCCCGCCGGCTGACCCCTGCTGTTGCTGGGTCGGGGTCAAAGGGCTGCTGTCAGAGTCGTGGCCGTTGACCCGAGGACGTACGAGAAAAAAGGCACTGCCAGCGTGTCTGCCCGTCTCGCTGCTGGGCGACGAGCCCGGGGTGGAGCCAGACTGAGACGAGGGCTTGCTCAGGTCGATGGCGCCGTAGTTGTTTACCTGAGATGCCGTCTCCTCCGACGTGCTGTCTGGTGGCTCGGTTTTAAGGTTCAGGCCATTGGGCCGTGTGGAGCGACAATCTAAAGCTAGAGGTGATGGCTCTGGACTCTCCCTGCCAGGAGGGGTGGGAGGGGAGCAGTGATGGTGCCTGGATGATGATGATGAAATATTCTGTGGTGTGTTAAGGCGACTTAGTTCCTGTGCATACATGGCACTGGCGGCAATGTTCCCCGCTGCGTCCGCTGCACTCTTCAACTTCTCCAGTTCCTGGCGGTAGATCCTAGCCACCATTTCCTGGGCCGAGGCCGCTTCATCCTGCGACGATGAGGACGAATGATGTCTCGAATCATGGTCTCGTATTTTTCTAGAGCCTTCGCGGGGGTAGTGCGGGCCATTCGAGAGTGAGGAAGGGGGCATTGTGGGTGACATCATGGTGAGGCCAGGAGGGGCGCCGCCCATCTTGGACAGCTCGTGGTGGTAAATGCTGGACACAACAGCATTGGCAACCTGCTGCTGCAAGGCAGCCAGTTAAAGAGAAAACAAGAATCAGTTAATAGAAAGACAGTTGATCTTATCTCTTCTACTGTCCTAAGCTAATTAAAAGATAATTAAAAAGTACTAATTAAAAAGTATGTAATACAAGTATTTATTTTAGCTAATATCAATACTCCGTGAACTTAATCCTAACCCCACAGTATCAATTGCAGTAAAACCCTACAAAACATATTGATTCTGTCTGAATTTTTTAACATCATTCATCTACCCATGATTCTTTTATATTAAATCTGACAAGCATTTAGTTTAAGTTAACATATCACTTCCCCAGAACCAGACAGATATAGCTCAATTTTTAATTTTTTTAGATTTATACACTTAAATTCATCAAAGCATTATGATAAAAAAAGCATGGCAGAATTAATCCCATACTGTTATTATACAACTATTCATCTTTTTACCGATAATATAGAGATATTAAGGAAAACACAAATTTAAACTCTTATGAACAGTTTGGTTCTGGGAAAGCTATATACTGCAGGCAATAACTAATATATTTATACTGAGCATATTTATAACAGTATGTGCAGCAAGTATGTAGTAAGTACCTGTTCAAGACTTTTCTTCATATGCATGGCTACCTGAGCCTCGTTGAGAATATTGGCAATACGTTCTTCTGTAACTGAGTCTTCTTTTTCCTTGTAGGAGTTATTTGGGGTCAGAGGTTGGGTACCTTTAAAAAATGAATGTGGGGAGAGCTTTGTCACATGAAGAGCTTAAAAAAATAATTGGGGAAAACATTAGTGGAGAGAAATGTGGGTAAAATACATGATTATTGGCAGAAATTTCTTGACCCAGTCTTTCATCTTTTTTTTTGGTCAGTTTAATATAACTTGAATAAATAGTTTTTTTTAGTTATGCTTAATTAGGAAATTGCATGCAAAATAAGTTAGCAAAGTTACTAAAATAATTTGTTTTAACTTCATTAGAGTAAGTCATGTAAACAAAAAATAAAAAATTGTAAAAATATTTTTAAATTTAGAAGAAAAAAAAAGTTGTATTTACCTTTCTTTGGTGAAATAGCTTTTAACGCCATGATATTGGCCTCATCTGTTGCCCAGGCGTGCATCTTCCTGTAGGACTCTCTCCCCTTCTCTGTCAGCTTGTCCCAAGACTTTGGCTTAGAGAGTAGTTCACTGACTGTTCCTTGGCTCAAGCCAAGGACATGTTTAGCAAAAAGTCGCTGCCCTATATTGTGAATGCTAAGCAGTTCTCTAACAGTTTTAGCTACATATCCAGTGTCAAGCCCCCCGGATGATGTGTTCACCTCGGATTTGACCATGTTGAGTGGTAGAAATGCCGGGTGGAAGGGGCTGCCGGGGAACCCATAGAATGGTGACATGGGGGGTGCGAAATGCCGAGGGTCAATGTGCGAGTGGAGGGCGATGGGCGACTGAGGCGGTATGCTGTTGGTATGGGGGGTCTGCGATGGCGTTGGGATATCAGGCGACAGTTTACAGTTTGTTGTGGGTGAATGCCGACCAGATGAGGGCGTGCTGGGCATTCTGTACATGTTCATGACAGAGTCAGCTCCTGACATGCTGGCGTAGGCCTCAGGGGTGGAGGCAGCGTGCTGGGGTGTGGCGCGGGGGGTTGAAGACGCAGGTGACGGAGCCTCCTGTTTGATGGTGGCTGCGCTGACGACCGGCGGGGTACAGCTGCCGTGTAGGCTCATACCAGACATGGCTGATCTGCCTGGCGTCATGTCGGATGGTCCGATGTGGGAGGATCTGCTCAAGTTTGTGGGCGACACAGCCAGGGTCAGGTTGGTTGGGGGCGAGGCGGCTGCTGAGGTTGTTGTCGGTAGCAATGATGATTGGGATGAAGATGATGAAGACATCATTGATGAAGACCGTTCATACTTTTTGGTGGTGCTGGTTGTGGTAGTTGGGAGGTGTAGGGTGGTTGTGTTGTCTGCAACAAGAAAAGGTGTAAAACGTTCATGATAGAGCCTGACTCTATGGGATCATAACACTCACAATTTACTAGCTTTCACTTAGCCTCAGTCAAGTTATATATTATTTGATACAAAATAGTCTTTGACAAATTTATTTTGTTTACAAGAGAAAATAACTTGAATATGAAAGATAGTTTTCATGCAGAAATTACAGCTCTCACCAGCCGGCAGAAAAATACAAAACACATAACATTGAGTTAAAGCCAAAATATAGAAACAACACAGCAATTCTGAGGGGGGTCAGTGCGCCGTAGCATGCAGCACACTGCCCAGCCCAACTGGCCCCTAGCTAGTTCTTCACTCATGGACGTTTTACACCTTTACTGGGGCATTCAACATCCACTACACCCTTCACACCACCAAAAAAAAAAAAACCCTAACCATCGTATTTTTTTAAACACCACATTATAGGAAATCATTGAGACATAAATTAACAAAATTAATATGAAATAAAATTAATAATATTTTGTGATCAATTATTTTACAGTCAAATCTTATCCCAAAAAAAATATTTTACACAATCTTTTATAAAAAAAAAACAATTCATAAAAATGAACCTATTAATGTTCAAAGTATGAAATAGATAATACAAAAATCAAGGCAATGGTTAACAAACATCGAGAAAAGTCAAAAGGAAACAACAACTTAAGTAAATAATCATATCAATAAGACTATAGTTGAAAAATTCAATGATAAATGGATCTCAACAACACCCGTGATGAATGAGGAGGCAGCGATGAAAAGGATGATAATGTGAACAGGTGTAAGGATATTGCCTTTCCTAGCCAAGGATATTTGTTTCAATGTTTCTTAAAACGAACCTGATTTCCTTGTTTTGTGTATGTCGCCTAAAAAACTTTCCTACCCAGCACTACGTAGAGCCTTCATTGAGCACATGACAGTGACAACAGCAGACAGACGACACTGAAAGGTTCCAGACTTACCTGTCAGGCCAGAGTTGACCACCTTCAGGTGTGTGTTCTCTGTCTGTAAGCTTTTGTTTTTCTCCAGCAGCAAGACTTCCAGAGATTTGCTCTCTTCTGGAACCCCATCAGATGAGTAGGCGTTGGCAAATTCTATAGACTTCAGTACCCTGAAAAAATATTGTTTCAATATTAGACTATATGATTGCTAAACTAACAGTGAAATCAAGGGACAATATTTTTATAGTTATGGCCCTGTATAGACACATTCAGCAACCACAGGTACACTTTTCTGTATAAAACGTCTCCATCACTTTTCTCTATATAAATGTATACGGGAGGCTTCCACTCATGACGTAAATCATGACATACAGTGAGGGTAATAACAAATATTATATCTCTGTAACCCCCTCCCTCGCAGCCACTGAGTGACCATACCTCAGCTCACGCTTGACCTCCTCGTAATCCTCCTGTGTCCTCAGTTTCTCCTCCAGAGCACGGAATGCCAGATTTTTTGTTGTAAGCTCCTCCTCTAGTCGAGCCACCTGCAAATAAAATTTGACTTTCAGTAAAGTACTAGGCCATTACACATTGTACAGAACAATGTAAACATGTGTTGACTTTCAATCTAGTGCACTATACATAGTACAGAAGTACAAGGCTGATTCAGTCTTCAACAGCAAACAATGGACACACAGTTTCAGTATGTCAGACAACAGGATTGTTGAGTTTGTTGTGTGTGGTGTGTGTGTGTATGTGTGAGGTGTGGTGTGTGTGTGTGTATTGTGAGGTGTGGATGCGTAAGACAGAAGACTGACCTGGGCTGATGTTGACTCCCTGAGTTTGTTGAGTGTGGTGTGTGTGTGGTGTATGAGGTGTGGTGTGTGTGTATGTGTGAGGTGTCGTGTGTGTAAGTGAGGTGTGGTGTGTGTGTGTTTGTATGTAAGACAGAAGACTGACTTGGGCTGATGTTGACTACCCAAGTTTGATGAGTGTTGTGTGTGTGTGAGTAAGACTGACCTGGGCTGACGTTGACTCCCTGAGTTTGTTGAGAGAGGCCTGCAGTCTCTGGACATCCTCCACCAGCTGTGCAATCTGTGGACACAGATACATAACCACATAACATCACACATAACACACACAGTAATATCTATAGAACCACATAACATCACACATAACACACACACACATACATGCAGGTATATCTATAGAACTACATGACATTGCGCACATACACACAGGTACATTTACAGAACTACAGTACATACTTCTCACACACACACACACCTACACACACGCATGCAAGTACATCTAGAGAACAACGGTCTTCTTTGAATCTCACAAAAATACATCAAGAGAATGAAGATCTTCATCATCATCTCACAAATATGAAACAATAGAACAATGATCCAAGTTGACAACTCATCTACTACAAAATAGACCTATACAACAGAGAACACTAATCCTCTCTGACTCACACAGTATTGAGCAACATACAAGCTCACCCTGACCCCACAAAAAAGGAAAACAAACCTACAGATACAACCAATAATGTGTTGCAGATCAATAAAAGTAATCAATAACAAAAGCCATAGATCCCTTAAGTCACAGCTGGGCTGGGAAATGCAATATTGGAAACCAATCGCTGACAGGAAAATCACGCTATGAAATCCACTAAAACATTATTTTTTTCCACGTCAAACTTTAGAAGCACCATCCACCTCATCCAAGGCAGCAAAGCTATTAATTTCAACATATTGATTTGTTCGTTAATAGCTTCATTAATCATTCACGACTTCTTGAACCAATCTATGACACTTCATTAGCTAACTGATTGAAATTGGAAGAAAAAATAAGGAGAGCCTCCAGTCTCACCTAAAGTAAATATTTTCAAAGATGCTGAGAGAAGCAACTAATCAGTGTTCATTCATTCAAAGCTACAACGATCTATTGTTTTATCATTTCTACATCTAATGAATAAACCCATGAGTTAATCAATTAAAACAATCACAGGATAAACACACAGACCTAATTACATTGAGCTTTTACTGCAATGCCCACACGTAACATCTAAAAATAACTCAACTTAAATTAAACCTACACGAGCCAGTGACTAAATATTATGGCAAGCCTATAATTGTAAGTAAGGATGTCAATCATTTTAGTATTAGCCAGCCCCTAAAGTATAACACTAGACACGCCCATTAATTGGAGGATCACTGCTTAATGGATCAATAATTGCAGTGCTAGTCCATGATTCAAGCACTAGATAAGCCCATGGGTATAGCACTAGATAAGCCCATGGGTATAGCACTAGATAAGCCTATGGGTATAGCACTAGATAAGCCCATGGGTATAGCACTAGATAAGCCCATGGGTATAGCACTAGATAAGCCTATGGGTATAGCACTAGATTAGCCCATGGGTATAGCACTAGATAAGCCTATGGGTATAGCACTAGATTAGCCCATGGGTATAGCACTAGATAAGCCCATGGGTATAGCACTAGATAAGCCCATGGGTATAGCACTACATAAGCCCATGATTGTAGCACTAGATAAGCCCATGGGTATAGCACTAGATAAGCCCATGGGTATAGCACTAGATAAGCCCATGGGTATAGCACTAGATAAGCCCATGGGTATAGCACTAGATAAGCCCATGGGTATAGCACTAGATTAGCCCATGATTGTAGTACTAGACTACAGTGACTATAGCATCACATAAACCATTCCAAGAGTGTAACACTAAATAAGCCCTTGATTGTAACAATAGATAAGCCCAGGGGTATAGCACTAGATAAGCCCATGATTGTAGCACTAGATAAGCCCATGATGGTAGCACTAGATAGGCCGATGATTGTAGCACTAGATAGGCCCATGATTGTAGCACTAGATAAGCCCATGATTGTAACACTAGATAAGCCCAGGGGTATACCACTAGATAGGCCCAGGGGTATAGCACTAGATAGGCCCAGGGGTACAGCACTAGATAAGCCCATGATTGTAGCACTACATTTGAAGAGCAGCCACCGAGTGCCACACAAGAGCAGCCAGTGACCGTCTGACCCTCACAGCGCCTGACCCACAGAGCGCCTGACCCTCACAGCGCCTGACCCTCACAGCGTCTGACCCGCAGAGCGCCTGACTTACTTCCTTCTCCTTGGCAGCCAGCTCCACCTCCTGTGACGACCTCTTGAAGCTGTCCATGGCCTGGTCGGGGTCGGAGCTGTGCTGTGACCTGACCAGCTCCGCGTGCTGGCTGTAGCTTTCTATCTGGGCAAGCTGCTGCTTTAAGCGCTCAGCTTGTCTCTCTGCATTAGCAGCTCTCTGCAACAACAAAAAACAGTTCAACACCTCAATACCAACAGGTTCTCACGTATGCACACCGCTTCCCACCAACCACCTACATTATTCAAGACAAAAATCTTTAAATCTACCCAAGAATGGAGCTGGGATACACCAGGAGGGAAATCTATTAGGAAACACTGTGGAAATTAATCTTCTGACCTACTAACCTCATTAGCCCTATCCAGATCAGCCATTACCATCTCCATCTCATCAGACCTGGGAGAAAGAGTGGGATTGACAAATATGAATAAATAATGCTCTTTTAATGGTGCTTTCATCTCCCTACAACATGGAGCAGACCAGACAATGGAGCATTCTGTGGACATTCAATCCATCAGATTCATACAATCACTGCCACTCAGGAGATCTTTTTTTTTTTATGCCATGACATCAAGGAATGACAAACTTCAACACAAGAAAACCACAGATGGCATCAGGTCATGTGATACCATGACATGTCATCTGGTAACAGTGTTACCTTACATGTCATCTAATTACATGATGTAGGAAACAAATGTACTCTAGTAAGGTAATGTTAAAGTAACAGATGACATCTAGTAAGGTGTTACAAGGAACAGATGATATTAAGTAAAAGATGACATTTAGTAAAGGTGACAGAGGAAACATGACAAGTGAGGTGACATGACATTTAGTATGGTCATTCAAGGTACAAATGACAGTCTTATGACATACATTTATAAACGTAATACAAGGAAACATTTACTAGGCAAAAAGTTCTGCTGCATGAAAATTGCCAGTGTTATATTACAATGTCAATTTTCTAGAAAAAAAAAACAACCACATTTTTATTTATTGTTTTCTTATTATTGTTTCTTTGCAACAAAAATGAATACATTATTTTGTAAATCAATTATTAAAATTGTAAAACATATGCAATCTTTTTAAAAATTTGAAAGATTATTAAAAAGTCACCCAATTCTTACACATCTTTGTAAGTTAAGTCTACTCAAGTAAAACGTTACAATTTTGATATGTCAGGGATGGAGATTGATATCAATATTTCACTGACTTTGAACAATTCCACAGGTATAACAATTTGAGCCACACAGGTAAAGAAGTGAGGGGGGGGGGGGATGTGGGGAATAATTAATGTTGATTTATGTTGATTGATAATTTCTTAGCTAGCCAGGGCAGACTGTGACAAGAATACCAAATGAAGCCGAGGGTTGGAAGACAATAAAGTTGGTGGTGGACAAGGGGGGATAAGTGGACGGTCCCGGGATAACCCGGGGAAAGAGAAAAACAAGCCCCGCACTGTGGCGTGTTGTGAGCTCTAGGTGCAAGAGGGGAGGGAATTATGGAGGAATGATGGCTTGATTTGGGCGGAGTGACATGTGAACACTACTCATTGTCTCCCTTCAGATCTATTTATAATCACCACCAGTCATGCCAATGTCACTGTAATTAATCAACACTGCTAGGGGGAGGGAGGGAGGGAGAGGAGATGGGGGATGGGGAGGTAAGGGGTGCTGGTTACATATGTAAGGGATTTGATTATCTTCCAAGGAGACACAGGGAGAAGAAAGTTAATGGCCCGCTGAGAGAAAGTTGACAAGATGCATATATTTGTACCAGCGGGCTTACAGCGGTGCCCAAGGAGAGACAAAAAAAGTGGGAGGGGGGATTGGAAAGGGGGAGGGGGGGGGGGAAGAAGAAAATCTCAGCTAAGCTTCTCTGTGATTAATTTAAGTAATTAAGATGGAGGTAAGACGGGGGAAAGAAAGGTAATGTTTTCCTCGATACCTGTTGAAATTCAGCAAATATATTCCTGGGGTTTTATCTACCATACTATGCGAATGGAGAATGGGGTGGTGGTGGTGGGGGGGGGGGGGGTATTAATTCTGACAAAACATCAACATTTTAAAAAAAAAAGTTGTTGGAGGACATTACGTTGTTAGAACATTAGAGTTATGTGGTAGGCTGTGCGGATGTGAAGGCGGCCTTACGGACGTAAGGGCGCCCCGGCAAGATGGACGAAAGGGCGCCCCGGCAAGATGGAAGAGAGGGCGCCCCGGCAAGATGGAAGAGAGGGCGCCCCGGTAAGATGGACGAGAGGGCGCCCCGGCAAGATGGAAGAGAGGGCGCCCCGGTAAGATGGACGAGAGGGCGCCCCGACAAGATGGACGAGAGGGCGCCCCGGCAAGATGGAAGAGAGGGCGCCCCGGCAAGATGGAAGAGAGGGCGGCCCGGCAAGTCGGATCAGAAGGCGGACCGGATGGCAGAGTAGGCGCTCCGGCATGTCGGGTCTGAAGCCGGCCGGCTAGACACCAAGACGCCGGAATAGAGCTGGTTAACCACCGTTACCCTAGTACCGGCCAGCCGGAGCCGATCGGTACCGGCAATCCAATCGTGTTCAACAAACGACATCACGGCAATAGCTGCCCGTGTGCGCGCCCGGCAACGATGGCGCGATCCAGCGCAAATTGGATTCAATCATCGAGTTAATTATCCCGCCATTATTGTCGGCGATATCTTGTAATGATTGGTTATTGCAAATTAACTGCTGGGGTAAACGCGGCCTTAACCTTTCAGTGACATATTTAGAAGCAGACTCCGAAACGTGTGACGTTACAGCGGATCACGTGATATAGTTCAACAAAGGATTGGTCGAGTGGTTTGATGGGCGACCCGTGTCACCGAGTTTGGGCATTGCAGGATGTTGAAGCTTTGAGTTATTTCACGGCAGACGAACTGTGACGTCAGCTCATACATGTGACGAATATCAACTAAAATGGCGGATGTTTGTGATAGTCGATATCGTAATAGACTTAGGTTTCGTATTTTACTCCCCTTTTCCGTTAATATAATTATACCTTTCGTATGCGCGATAATCGGTATCGAAAACATCTCTGCGAGCGGTAACCGGTATCGCCCAACCCGTTTATTTCTAGCGAAGGTTGACAGTGGAGAACGTGTCCATGTCCAGCAAGAGCCATGGGAGCTAACAGCACGAGGTGGCTTGTCAGCAGGTAGATCACTTGTGCTGACTTGTGTTTTACCGAGATTAAAATGTTTTTAACGTCACACGAGAACGGCCCGGGGGAGGGGGGAAGGGGGGGGGGGCGTGAAAGAATTTCTCCCCCCTATTTAGGACACTACCATATCATGTGACACTTTAAAAAAAAAAGTTACATATAATTTATGGTAATTTCAATAAATAAACGGCAGGGGTAATGCAATTGTCTCGTTTTGTGGTTGAGTGGATGCGGGGAGAGCATTCATTAGTCTGTCCGTGTAAATCTGGGGGTGATTTGTGGCCCCTGTCACTTTTCACCTCTCGATACCTCCCACCTGTCACCTCTCCAAGAGAACGGCCCGCTACCTCCATAATAGAACACCTTGTCCTACGTCCGTCCCCCCCCCCCCCCCCATAATAGAACACCTTGTCCTACGTCCTCCGGCTACCTCAGTGACGTCTTAGGACCTTGTCCTCATCACTGCCAACAAGTGGTTACCTTAACAAGATCATATCTTAGGGAGACTGTCCTACTAAAGAGGACAACTTAGGACTTTGTCCTCATCACTGCCAACAAGTGGTTACCTTAACAAGATCATATCTTAGGGAGGCTGTCCTACTAAAGAGGACAACTGAGGACCTATGATCTTTGAACTATCCCCTCCAAAAAAACAACAACAAAAAACCTTACCATAACAACATATATAAGGAAGGCTGTCCTCATAATTACCTCTAATAGAGGGCAGCTTAGGACATCTGTTCTCTTAATTATCTCCTCCACAAAGGGACGTTTTAATACATACTACATAAGTAATTCCATATCAACACACCCTAGGTTGAACATCACACCTAGCGTCTATGCCATATATACAAACAGCAACACGCCACATAATGAAATAGGTAGGCCTACTCATAACATAAGAGAGAGGGACACAGCAACGAGGGACACAGCAACAAACGACACAAAAGACTAGTACAACCAGGTCAAGCAACTGTTTGACTTATGTGCACCAAGACAAGGGACCAGGCATGAATGGTGCCAGGGGGTACTCACTTTGCTGATGTTGCCTCGTCATATTTGGCCTTGATTTCAAACAATTCCGACTGGGCAGTTTCCAGAGCTGAGGAATAAAAGACAAAGACTGCTGGTACCAAGCACATAAACACACAGTAACTGTAGCATGCAGAGTTTTTTTTTCAGGCATCTTTTCGTGTGAGTGCAGGAGGGGGGGGGGGCGCAATGACAAACGTAATAAATTTTAGAAAGAACATATTTACTAGTATCCCTCCAGAAGAAAACATGTCTGAAATAAGCGCTGGTACCGTGTTTAGTTTTCATCAAACACATCTACAGTACATGTTAAACCACAGGCCCTAGTAAGGGTATGGTATGGCTAGTATCGTTACTGTAAGCCTGAGCCATTTGGGACCCCCTTACAGAGTTTTAGGTAGACTAGGATACTAGTTTTAGGTATACAAGTATACTCTGCTGCAGGTCTACTGTAGGGCACGCATCTTTATTTAAAACCCCGTTTTAACCCATCAGGCAAACAGACAAAACCATTTTCACCAAAATGTGTGAATAATTTACAACAGCATCCAGTTGTAGCTTACATTCTTCAACTACTTTCATATTTAGCAATCCCCCCTCCCTCCCCCAACGAGCAAGAAATAAATTAGTTCTTGTCTTGTCACCAGCCAGCACCTTAGAGTAATATTAATTGTCATGGCCGGGCCTGTGTCAGGCCTATAGACTTGAATGACATCCAGGGGGATGTTGTTGACATCGGCACATAGATTGTCTCCCTTCTCAAAAACAATCTTTGATACCGTACATAGATTGTCTCCCTTCTCAAAAACAATCTTTGATAACGTACATAGATTGTCTCCCTTCTCAAAAACAATCTTTGATACCGTACTTAAATAAAGTGTGGGATAAACACAATCACGTGATGGCCAAATACCTTACAATCACGTGATGGCCAAATACCTTACAATCACGAGATGGCCAAATACCGTACAATCATGTGATGGCCAAATACCTTACAATCAAGTGATGGCCAAATACCTTACAATCAAGTGATGGCCAAATATTTTACAATAATGCAATGGTCAAATACCTTAAAATCTTGTAATTGTAAAATATCTTACAATCATGTTGATGGTCAGATTCCATACAATCACGTGATGGCCAAATATTTTACAATAATGCAATGGTCAAATACCTTAAAATCTTGTGATTGTAAAATATCTTACAATCATGTGATGGTCAGATTCCATACAATCATGTGATGGCCAAATACCTTACATTCACATGGTGGCTGATGCCTTACAATCACATGATGGCCAAATACCGTACAATAGCATGGTGGCTAATACCTTATTGCAACCAAAACATTCTAAAGATGGCCCAATACATTACAATCACAATGTAGCCAAATACACTGGCTAAAAGGAGATTTTGACTTCTGTTTCACAAAAACTATTTAGGCTCTTTGAAGGACCACAATCTACATGGGCTTACCACTGTGAAGGGAGGTAATCTGCTGCTCAGCTTCACCCAATTTTTTAGCAACTGAAAGTTGTGTTTCTTGCAACTGTCTTTCTTTCTCAGCGAATGTTCTCTGTAGCTCTCGTTCTTTCTCTTTGGCTCGAGTCTGAAAGTCAAAGGAAAAAACTGTGTTACACGTTGTTTCTATGTTAACGCTACCCAAAGACAACTGTGTTACACGTTGTTTCTATGTTAACCCTACCCAAAGACAACTGTATCACGACAGCTGGGAGACAATTGGAGGATCCTAAGGCAACAGTCAGTAGTGTGGGGTGGGGGGGGGGGGGGGGTGGGGAGGGGGGGGGGGAAGAGAACATTTACATATGTACACAATCAACCGTCTATAGCCGTCCACAATTCACAGATTCAGTCCACTCTCTTTATCACCCAATCCTTGCAAATACTAGAAATCATCATCTACCACAAACCATCACCACCACAAATACTCATTTGCAATCATCTTCAGTCCATCACTACCAATCATCACCAAAATTGTTGAACAATCACCCACCTATCAAAGCCATCACAACAATCCACAATCGCCAACAACCACAAAAATCCACCCACACAATCCACAATAATCGCCCCCTCCATTGGCAGGCTCTACACTACATACCCCCCCCCCCCCCCCCACCAGCTACACCAAGCTGATCCCGATGTGACAGATTACCTCTACACAAGTACCCATGTATCAGGCAACAAGTGTGAAGATGGCGGGTACCCGGCCACCACCCGCCCCACCACATCCACCCCCCCCCCCCCCACCCCGCCATCGACCGCCTTACTTAGCCTAGTCAGAGCTGATACGATACTTATTTAAATACCACCACGGTAATCGTCACCCATCGATTTCAAACTTCGATCGTTCCGGTGGAACAGGATTAACGTCGGCTGAGACTAGCAACGATTTTCCCCTCTCGCTGATCATTCTGCCACAGTGTAAAACGACGGTTGTTGTGTATTTAGCCCAACACGAGTCTAGCACCGTAGAACGAGTAGGTAACAAAATGGTATGGGGCGGTGGGCTTGATAGCAGCATAGCCCTAGGCTACTCAAGACTGATGTTCAATGCTAGCAGCTTATTTAAACATCATGTATTTCACGTCACTAATGAGTATACAGATCAGCGTTGAGGGTTGGCAAATTTTATAGAAATTATGTTTTTCTTACTTCAGTTGATACATAGTTTACTGTAACTGTAACAGATAGAACTATTCTTTAAATAGTTTACAGTAAACGTGTAGAACTACTCTTGAAATAGTTAACAGCAAATCGATAAATAAACATCAGTAGAAAGTTTACAGTAAAGTGATATTTTATAAACAGTGAGTAGTATGTAAATACAACTGTTCACTATACATAGGTACCTGAAAACAACAGATAGCTAGGCCGATACAGTATTTGTATGAAATTGGTATATCAACACACCGGACATTTGACAAACACCGATAACGTGAATAATCCAGTAGATGAACGCAGACGACTCGATCCTTGATCTATGATCAATTAGTGATCTTATCGCTAGATCACTCATCGCCGTGGTAACCGATTGATCAGGCTGTCAGCCGCCATCGCAACAAAATCAACTGATTGGAAATATCGATCAAACATCGAGCAAATCAATTCAGAGTCCGGGGGATAATTTGGTAGATCGAATTCAGTCATTAAGCAGGGCCACGTAGATGGGTGACAGTGTAGTTTGTACCACTGTACATACAAGCTCTATTCGCACATAGCACTAGAAGTTTGAAGGTTTTAATACAACCACGGTATAGGGACCTAAGACATGCTTGATCTACGTGAATTCAATGCTTGCATTCACACATACATTGATATTCATTATGAGCACGTAAAAATACTTTTGTCTTCTTTATTGTATCTATGTTTATGTTTTAGTATTTATTCATTGATAGTTCTAGACTGATCATATAATAATTATTTGAAATTGTTATTATACTTAGTCTCTTGATGTAAAATGTATTTAGTAAAGTATCTTCTTTATTTTATGTTGATAAATCATCCGGCACTAAATAATATACAAACACTGTTGAAATACACTGAAGCATATTTCATTGCAAATAAGTTAACTTTAAAACATCTATATCCATGCAAATATAAAATAGTTAAAATTATCAGCCTAGCGTCCGTTGTATATTTCCTCAACGGGCAAATTATCTAGTTGAACTTTAAATGTTTACGTAGGTAAAAAAAAACATTTTTAGGGAATTATCTTTAAGCATCACAATCTGGAATGTTAATTATTTTATTATTAAAAAACTATAGTACCGCGTGTAAACCACAATTAGAAAAAAACTTACTTACGAGTAGGTGCTAAATACATTTGATAACTGTCGAATGTTTTAGCTGGATCATATGTAAGCATGTTGGATTCTTAGCTCCCCCGATACAATGACAACTTGGTATGATTAATTCTGGATAACGACACAACGAACACTAGTCATGCCGTGGTACTGGAGAGCCAGTTACCTACAATGTTCAAGGCAAAAATCGCCTAGGCCTGCCCACGAAAACTTTTTAAACATAACATTTCGTATTGATCCGAGTGAAATAAAATCTATTGGCCAATCCATGTTCTAAATGAGAGAAACCACGATTAAAGTGAATCAATAGCGTAAGTATAGTTGAGTGATCGGCAATTGACCATCTGTTGCTTGTATTGATTCCTTCCTACGCCAGTATCGATGGCGGCTAATGATTTATCGGCCGTGGGACAACAAGGCTTAGACGTGTTGTGCAAATGGTGTGTGAGTCTTGCTGTGAATGGCACAGTGATTGGCGTACAATGGTGCAGACGTGATGGTCATTGGTGGATGGGGTAGGGTGGGTGGTGGCAGAAGTATTGGTGGATGGTGTCAGAACTGTTGGTGGATGGGTAGGGTGGCTGGTGTCAGAAGTATTGGTAGATGTGGTAGGTAGATGGTGATAGAACGATTGGTAGATGTGGTAGGTAGATGGTGATAGAACGATTGGTAGATGTGGTAGGTAGATGGTGATAGAACGATTGGTAGATGTGGTAGGTAGATGGTGATAGAACGATTGGTAGATGTGGTAGGTAGATGGTGATAGAACGATTGGTAGATGTGGTAGGTAGATGGTGATAGAACGATTGGTGAAGTAATAAAAAAAAAATGATGAATCGATAGCATGGCTGTTGAATGCGCAGATTCATGGTGTAAATTTTAGAGTTTTTTTTTTTTTTCAGTTGTGAAGTGAACTTGTAGTAATTTAAAAGTGTTAAATCAGGGCGAATGGTATTTATTTAGGCGAATGGTGTTTAAAGTTAAGTGTTACATCACAGTGGATAATGTTTACAGTAAAAGGTGTAATATCAGCGTGGATACTTTTTACAACCAAATATGTTATATCATGATGAATGTATTTACAGTTATAGATGACACACAAGGTTGAATGAAACATGAAGTGTGACCATGAAAGCGGTGGCTAAGAAAACTCGGCCAGTGTTATATTGATAAGACGACATTTTGTCTTTCAACTGAAATATGCCAATCATTAGTGAAGGCAGACAGTGAAGGCCTAACGATCACCAATACGCCCATAGTGAAGTCGCTACGATAACCAATTCGCACACAGTGAAGTCTAGCATATCTCTGATAGCTGGTTAACGATATGAATCCCGCTCGTTACTACATGCAGGTGGATCAAGGCACGCGTTTCTATAGACATTTCACATTGACACGTTTCAATTAAAAAAAAAAAGTAAAAAAAAAAAAAAACAACTTTCTAACCAACCTATCCATCTCCCTAAAACGTGTATCAATTTGTTGAAAATGTTTCTCTCTCTCTCCCTGTCATCAATATGGTACCGAGGAAGAGCAAGCCTGAAAGCCATGTTTAAACGGAGCATGCTGAAGCGTAAGTAGCCATTTGAAAGAGTTTGTATCGGGTTACATGGCGGGCGTCCCCAGCACAAAGGCCGGGAGAGGTGTAAACCGAGATGGTACCCTGCAAGAGGTGAACCCATTCAGGGGACATCATGTGGAAAAGAAACAAGTCGCGGATTGGGGCCGATGTCTTCAGGTTGATTTTTCCCCTGCCCCGCCCGCCCACCAGACGTCGTCACGCTTGGATGGCGCCCCGGATCGATGCTGGTGTTCGGGTCATTGAAAATGTATTTTGGCAGATGTGTCGGGGCGGATGGAGGGGGGATGAAGGGTGGATCGGGCTGGTTGATGGTTAGATAGGACGGGTACATTGGGTGGGAGGGGGGTGGCTGAGGCGTGTTGATGGGGGTGGGTGGGGCGTATTGATGGGTGTATGTCTATAAATAATAAGTAGACGGTTTGTAGCGTATGGGGGACAATTTGATTCACGTGTAGTTGATGTGTAGTTATACATGGATTCAATGGTTCAAAACTTGATATACAATGGGTAGTTGAAACATAGGTCATGATATTAAGGGCAGGGATTATTTTATAACTTTAAATACTCTGGGTAGTTGAAACTTAGTTCATAGGTCATGTTATTAAAGGCAGTGATTATTTTATAACGAATAACTTTAATTCTTTTAAAAAGCTGCAACTATTCTAAATTTTAAAAAATTGAGCACCACCCCCTATTGATGGTGCCTCATTACTTCTAAAACAGGATGTAGACAAGCCCCAGGCGCCAGGGCTCCCCCCATCCTACCATCTCAAGTTGGTGCAGCAACAAAAGGACGGCTGGGGAGAAGATGCGATATTGTAAGAATTTGAAATCGGATCGGCTCCATTTGATCCCGAGCTTAGCCGTGTATAGGACAGTCACGGTGGAGTGGAGATAACCCGGTGAATGAGGGGGGGGGCACACAAAGGGGTGGGGGAGTTCAATAGAGCCGAGCTTAATTTACATAAGCCAGATGAGGGATGGTGACAGAAACACATGTATCAATAATTAAATAGGGCGGAAGACATGGTAGGCTAGAAGGTTATACAGGCGTACAGAATCTGTTTCAGTACAAATGTTGCCTAGCTGTCATTAAAAATGTTGGACAGACAATATCAGTACAAATGTTGAACAGACAATATCATACAAATGTTGAACAGACAATATCAGTACAAATGTTGAACAGACAAACAATATCAGTACAAATGTTGAACAGACAATATCAGTACAAATGTTGAACAGACAAACACTATCAATACAAATGTTGAACAGACAAACACTATCAGTACAAATGTTGAACAGACAAACACTATCAATACAAATGTTGAACAGACAAACACTATCAGTACAAATGTTGAACAGAGAAACAATATCAGTACAAATGTTGCCTAGCTGTCATTACAAATGTTGAACAGACAATATCAGTACAAATGTTGAACAAACAATATCAGTACAAATGTTGAACAAACAATATCAGTACAAATGTTGAACAAACAATATCAGTACAAATGTTGAACAGACAAACAATATCAGTACAAATGTTGAACAAACAATATCAATACAAATGTTGAACTGACAAACAATATCAGCACAAATGTTGAACAGACAGACACTATCAATACAAATGTTGAACAGACAAACACTATCAGTTCAAATGTTGAACAGACAAACAATATCAGTACAAATGTTGAACAGACAGACACTATCACTATCAATACAAATGTTGAACAGACAAACAATATCAGTGCAAATGTTGAACAGACAAACAATATCAGTACAAATGTTGAACAGACAAACACTATCAATACAAATGTTGAACAGACAAACAATATCAGTACAAATGTTGAACAGACAAACAATATCAGTACAAATGTTGAACAGACAAACAATATCAGTACAAATGTTGAACAGACAGACAATATCAGTACAAATGTTGAACAAACACTATCAGTAAAAATGTTGAACAAACAATATCAATACAAATGTTGAACAGACAAACACTATCAGTAAAAATGTTGAACAAACAATATCAATACAAATGTTGAACAGACAAACACTATCAGTAAAAATGTTGAACAAACAATATCAGTACAAATGTTGAACAAACAATATCAGTACAAATGTTGAACAGACACTATCAATACAAATGTTGAACAGACACTATCAATACAAATGTTGAACAGACACTATCAATACAAATGTTGAACAGACACTATCAATACAAATGTTGAACAGACACAACGAAAACAAGACTTAACAAAAGAAGATGTGCCGAGGTGGGGAGGGTGGGTGTGGGGAGTAGGACGGGGACGAGGGGGGGGGGGGGGGGTACGTCTGTTCAAATATCTCGTCTAGTTACGGTCCTCTACTTTGCATCTTTTCTTTTTGTCCCCGATAATTCACGTCTTCACGCATGGACGGACAGATCTAAAACTTGAGAGGCGGGCACGGCGGGGTGGGAACCAGCCAGTACCCTAGCTAGACCAGCGCTATTTTTAGCTTCTACGACTCGAGCAAGTAAACGGATGTTAAAAACAAACAAATACACGTACATCGATACTGCGAGGATCCATGTAAACATAAAGGGGTGGATCTGCACCTGTGTCGAAAATTGTAGTTTTTTTTAAATTAATAGTAATAATAGTCTTTAATTTCATCGCAACGATTATTGAAACTTGACGGCTAGAGACGGTTGATCAGTCAAGCATGACCAGTCTCTACACTCACAGCATCGTGACTTAAAGCATACAACCCGACCACCTGACTGACCAGTGACCTTAGTCCGACACGCCACCACACTTAACACCATGAAACTGACACACCACCCAACCCAACCACTAAACTGACCAGTGACCTTAGTCCAACACACCACCACACTTAACCCTATGAAACTGACACACCACTCAACCCAACCACCAAACTGACCAGTGGTGACCTTATTCCGACACACCACCACACTTAACACCATGAAACTGACACACCACCCAACCCAACCAGTTAACTGACCTTAGTCCGACACCCCACCACACTTAACACCATGAAACGGACACACCACCCAACCCAACCACTAAACTGACCAGTGACCTCATCCCGCCACACTTAACACACTGATGCCACACACCACCCCCACCACACACAACCACACTGCCTGCCTCAAGTTAACAGCCCTGTTTTAAAATGAACACAACACGGCTTAAATCTTACCCCTAGTCATCCTGTTATTGTAGCGATATTTCTTCCTCGGCATAGCGTCACAGTCTCTCCTCAATGTTTATCTCCCTGTACACCAGCACACCACTACACTAAAGCCATCCCAGCTTCCCGAAAACTGAAACACCACCAGAATCCACAGCACAGGCAGAAAATCTGAATCCTCACAGCACAGTTCACACGAGAGAATCAATCGCCAGCATCCAGCACCGCACACAAGCAACAGGTGTTCCGCGCAGGGATTCCATCTGATCGGCCCGACTCGCTCCACTAGCGCGCGCACTCGGGGGATCACAAATCAGCCGACGTTCAAACCAGTGGGGTCGGTCGGTGGTGGTGGTGGTGGCTGCGGCGCGAGACTGCTGGCGATCACCTGGACTTAGATAACTGCAAGACGCGGTTCGAACCGGGCGATCAGAGCAGCGGGAGGGGCCTGCACGCTACAGCCCCTCCCCCTTTCACCAATACACCCAGATGACGCGGCGCGCGGGGCCGCCTAGCTCAGCTTATTGTTCAGACTTCACTAGTCTATTGTTCAGACTTCACCATCTATTGTTCAGACCGTACTATTTACACTACTTAGTACGCGTGTAGTGGTGTAGATCAGCTATCATAAACAACATAATACAATAACTTATCTTAAATCTGAGACACTATTTAACTGCTCGTTTTACCCTACTCCCTGACTGTTCACAAACCAATAATTAGAAAGGTGACCGGCCAGTTATTACATGGTTCAATCTTACCATAGTGCAGTACAGGTTCATGTGAACCATATTTTCATGTAGAATTAACTAGACAGAATTTTAAAAATATATATAAACAAAACCCCAAACCTATGCGACGCCATCGACAACTATTGTATAGTGGAGTTTTTCCTTCTTATGTAAAAAAAAAAAAAAGGTCTTGTTACGTTTCTAGCAGAGCGAGAGAAATATTGAATCAAAAGATATTTGAAATCCCGATCACGTAGAGAAAGAAGTGAAGCGGGAATTTCCGGTAAGCCGAGAGTCACGTGATGCGGGAATGTGATAAGTGAACAGCCACGACAGGACTGAAGATCAGGAGCCTCGTTTGGCGTTGAATGCAATAAGATGGCGAGTGATTGATCAAGCAACGTCTTCTTTCATCGGGACCTTCACGCGCCATTGTACCCCGGCACAAAGCCCGTTTTGTTGGGCCGTGAACGTGGCTCCGGGGTAGGCTACGTCTGACTGATCCCGGCCCCGGGCCGACACAGCCGGGCTGAGATAGCAAAGACAAACACTCGGGCCCTCGCTAAAAGCTTTGCATAACAGTCGTTGGTCAAGCCCAACAAATCAGGTCTGGTTGTGTTCAGGGCAATCGCTCACCGCTCTAACTTAAACAGGCTTATGTCATGTACTTTGTGCAGCCTTGAGTTGATTGCGAAATTATTTAACCACAACATGCTATGTGGCAACACTATTTTAACAACCAACGCAGATGTTTTAAAATATAATTCTTTTATAGACGTATATCTTCGTATTATTCTAAGGACAGGGCATCCTATATGACAAAAGTTAAATATAGTAGCAGATAAAAGTAGGTCACAAATCAGTTCAGCGTCGTAGTCAATTTTTTGACCACACAGGAAACTCGTTATTATCTCCCTCCATTATGCGCATAACCGCCACGACCACAATAGAGGCGCGTCTGCCCATAATGACTTGAACCAACACAGTTCAACTGTTACAGCATCAACCCCTCCCCTCCACACACACACCAGCCATCAAACGTGTAGGGAGGACCCCCATTGAGCAGCCGCCACTGGTTTGGTGGGGAGATAGGCAAGTGGCACTTGATGACAATAATAACCGTTTTCCTGCAGTTCTCGATAGCAGAGGTGGAAACTGTACCACTCCTGATCGGCCATGCTTCCGCCTGCCACTTGACTAGCGGGGCTGTGTTGACCGCGGTTTCGCTAGGCTCTCCTCGCGCAACCGGCAGGGAGGGGGAGGGAGGTAGGGGGGGGGGGGGGTTGGATCAACTCATCTACGTTCACGACTAAAACATCCGTTCAGAGTAAATACTGGACAGCCCTACCCTGCCCCTACGTTAAATATTCTCCTCTGGTTGATCGCATGCACAAGAAATCGGTGGGGCGAATTTTTCGGTTTTAGATGAGTAGGCGAAATAGGTGGTTGGTTGGTTGGTGGGGCCAATTTTAGGTTTAAGAGGAGTAGGCGAAATAGGTGGTGGGTTCATCGGGCGAATTTTTTCGGTTTAAGAGGAGTAGGCGAAATAAGTGGTTGGTTGCTAGGGCGCGATTTGGGATTTAGATTAGTAGACGATATAGGTTGCCGAGTGAAAAAACTAGGGGGCGGCGGCATTAAAGTGCGTAATGGATTCGTTACTATTTCTATGACAAGAAGAATGCTAATCCACGACCTAGAAACCCCACCCGTCTACCATCTGAGCCACACCGAGGTGTACATTACCCTGTAACGTAAGATGATGGGGGGGGGGGGGGATCCAATGAGTCACTCTAGGAATGTAAGAAGGTGCCATTCAATGTATACATAACAAGAGGTGACAGTAGAACCAGCAAACAGACAGCATAGGGGCAGCACAAAGTCAAAGACCGACTCAAATCAGCAGATCAATTACTGACTCCGACTAACAGACATGTTCACTGACTCCGACCACTACTCACTCCGGCCCACAGAAATGTCTACTGACTCCAATCAGCAGACACGTCTACTGACTCCAACCATTAAAGACTCCGACCAGCAGACACGTCTACTGACTCCGACCGTGACTCCGACCAGCAGGCACGTCTACTGACTCGAACCATTACTGACTCGAACCATTACTGACTCCAATCAGCAGACACGTCTACTGACTCCAACCATTAAAGACTCCGACCAGCAGACACGTCTACTGACTCCGACCGTAACTGCGACCAGCATACACATCTACTGACTCCAACCAATACTGACTCGAATCAACAAAAATGTCTACTGACTCCGACCAGCAGGCACATCTACTGACTCCAACCATTACTGACTCCGAGCAGCAGAAAAGTGTACCGACTCCGTGCAGCAGAACTGTCTACTGCCACCACAGCCGAGTCAGCGTGGAGTAAGAGTTGCCGGCACTAGATGATGGATCCCGGGCCAGATAGCCGCCCAGATAACTCTCTCAATCCACAGCTCACGAGATAAAACACTTCTTGTACACAAACCCCCCACCCCCTAACCCCCCTCCTAGATTTTAAAACCAGGCGTCAACAGGCGGCCATTTAATGCTTCTCAGATCCTAATAATCCGGCTGTAATCTATTTATAACATGACATTCAGCCCCCCCCCCCCCCCCCCGTCCACCCCACAGTATCAATACCAAATACATAAACGAAAGCAAGTTATTACCACTCCAGCATTACACACCGGATGTGGGAAATCATAGCACCATTTTGCCGGCATCGGCAAAGGTCAATTAGGAAAATCACGTGACAAGGGAGGGGTCAGCGGGTGGCGCGTGAAAATAAAATAAACACCACCAATCACACGGTCATGCGCAGACTTCGGGTCATCTGGCCATGACAATAAAATAAAAATGACCTTTAATACCCAACTTAAATTTAGAAGCGATGAACACGAAATGAAAAAAAAAATAATTATCCAAAATCACCCCGACCCTCATTTCCCTCCCCCACACACCCAGGCCCTAACCTTTCAAACGGTGTATTGAAGCCATCTATTTGTAAGAGCGCAGCATCCACGGAGCCGGGCTAGGTCATGGGGGCGGATCATTCACTATATGGGCGATCGTGGGGCGATAATACCACGCTTCCTGTTAACCTTTTTTCTCGACATGGGGCTGAACCACGGCTTCATTTAGCCGGTCGAATAACGAGGTTAGTAATTAGAGGCTTTGTTAAACCGGTCTAATCAAATTTGAACATTAAAAAAGGTCATAGATGGATTTCATTAAGCGGCCAGGGCCGTGAAGTAACAGCTTAAAGTTGACAGTACTTCAACTTAGCAGAGCTTTCAACACGCTAAACTAGCGTCCAAAGTCCTGTAAATATTTGTACTTAAAACTACTACTAAAACAATAACAAAGCAGTGGGTCTCAATATGTGAGTGAGGTATCCGGTTTTCAGTTCAATGCGACATGTATACCAGTTCCAATCAAGGTGGTAAATTTGGCTACTTTATAGTGGGGCAAAAATTAAACCCGAGAACTGCAAGTGCAACTAGCAAGCTTTAGATAAATGGTGACTGAGCCCAATTCGCTAACAGACCAGATCCCCATGGTAACACTTGACTGATTGAAACCCACTCGCCAACCAAATCCCATAATAACAACAGATTTGCTGACTGAACCATATTGCCAACCAAACCCCATGTTAACATTTGACTGACTGAACCCCACTTGTCACCCAAACCCCATGTTAACACTTGACTGACTGAACCCCACTTGCCAACCAAACCCCATGGTAACACTTGACAGACTGACTGAACCCCACTTGTCAACCAAACCCCATTAAACCACTTGACTGACCAAACTCTATACGTCAACTACCAACAGACCCACATGTTAACTTATATCCGACTAAGCCCCACTAACCAGTACTTAACTTGAACGATGTAGACCAATTCCCAAGCACAAGCATACAATAAACAAACCTAAATTGGACAACACCCCACGTACAGTTTGTCAACAACCGTAACTTTACTCACTCTCCACATCAATCCAACATCCTAACACGCAAACCCTGGTTCCACACAATCAACAGACGAACCCAACCCGCTAGCAAGTTGACTTCATGCACCAACTGACCGTTCACAGACCAGAGAAAGGACAAGAAAGAGGGTGAGAGAGACAGATAGTGAGAGAGAATAAGATAGAGAGTGCTGGCACGAGCGGGTTTGAGAGAAAAATAAGGAGTGTGAAAGTGACAGAAAAAAAGAGTGATAGAGAGAGGGTGAGAGATGAGAGGGGGTCTGACAAAGAACGAAGAGAGAGCGAGGGACAGAGAGCAAGGGAGAAGGAAGGGAGAGGGAGAGCAAGGGAGGGAGTGGTAGGAGGAGAGAAACGATGGGCTAAGAGAGATGGCGAGAGAAGGAAGATGAGGGAGAGAAAAATCAACCTAACTGACCTGTGCTGTAGCCTCCACTCTCTCTTCATGTTCCCGGAGTTTCTCCTTCAGCTGCTTGATAGTGACCTCTGCAGACAGAACAACAAGTCCATCAACACCACATCATCACCACACCAATACCACACCAATACCACATCATCACCACATCATCATCACACCAATACCACATCAACATCACATCAACACCACACAGCACAAGCACAAGACAATCCAAAACATCCACCCTATACGCCGAGCCTAGTGTGCTTTAGACGGGGAGTCGACGGCAAAAAGCTGGGGGCCAAGTGGTCAGATTAATGACGAGAGGGTACGACTCTCCAGCCCAAAGATGCTATCGGGTTAGAGCACACACAGGAAACTGCTCACCAACAAAAGTCGCATTGAATCATTTGAGTCTCAAGTGCCGTGTCAGCCCATCCTGGTGCAGCTTTAACGCGTGATTTACCGAGGAAATTATTACAACACCAGCCGAACAAATCAAACGATTGTTTGGCTCAATCACTTGTTCAGCTTAATTACATCTGTTCGAGTGCCCCACTTGTTGGAAGGGGGGGAGAGGCTAAAAAATTGCTGATGTATCAGGTTTCTAAATAAAACAAAGACACGAATTGACGCAGGATGGGCATCTGTTTAGTCAGATATTTCCACTCAACTAATTAGACGCAAGATATGTATGTACATCTAATGTACGTATGTAGGTTGATTTTTATACAGTTCAAAGTCACGAAGGATGAGCCTGTCTTTGTATTGAAGCTACCACCCATAAATGCGCATAACAGATGCATTAATATAGGCCTATATATATATACATATAAGTCTCTATATATATATAATATATATGTCTGTTATATAATATAGACTATTTATAGGCTACACATATTGCATATGCATATGCACACACACACACACACACACACACACACACACACACATATATATATATATATATATATATATATATATATATATATATATATATATATATATATATAATATAATATAAGCCTATACATATATAAGCCTGTATTTATACATTCGCACTATATATATATATATATATATATATATATATATATATATATATATATATATATATATATATATATATATATATATATATATATATAGGTCGGACACATTACGAATCATTAGGATAAAATCAATACACTTCAGACATTTGAAATAGTCCTACCATACCAACGACATTCGTAACAAGTCATATATCACCAGGCATACCTGTCATACGGGCCTAGTACATGTCATACATCGATGATCCAATGACATTTAGGTCCAGTGACATGAATACCAATGCCAACAATGGAATGAATGTATCCACTAACTGATCAACAATGCCAGGCATCCCAAGACGCGGCTCCCAAGAGCATCGCGAGAGACCCAGGGTAAACATGACCGTAGGGCCTACTACAGGCCGGAGAGCACCATCATAACCCACTTGAAACTTGAACAAGAAAAAAAAAAAAGAACCACAACTCGCGTCTTGTTATCTCGTTATTCAAACACAGATAGTCCTAGGCGGTGTGGGTGAGAAATGTAAGCAAATGTCACTAATCAATACCACAGGGGCGCACACACATCTACACCATCAACGTGAGCACGGCAGATACTCACAGAGAACAACAAACTACCCCGCTGGTGTGTAGAGACTGGTTTATCAATTAGCCGGCGGAGTGAGACCTACACACGGCACAATGTTTATTTGTCTACAAACCGGCACAACTTGGTGGTTGAATGCCCAGCCCCTAGAGCCGGGCCGGCATGAAGCGTCGCATTGATCCCCCATCTCCTCCCCCTGCACGTGAGACAGACCCGAGTAAGAAGAAAGGCACTGGGTGAGCAGTCCGAGACGAATGCAGCAATTACTCAGCGCTATTAGAAAAAAAAATACATTCCTCCGGCCAATCCAGGCGACGGCGGGCCAATAAAAAAAAAATTCATCTCGGAGGTTATCGTGAGGGGGGAGGGGGGGGGGGTAACACAAACCTAAACACGCCGGGTGGGGATAATACCGTGTAACACCCCACCCCTACATCACGTGACATCCCTAACTGGCTAGTATCAAACTCACGTTATATGAGGTAATGAAGAAAAAAATATTTCCATCCCTCCCCATCATTGGTAAATTAGGATTACAGCTAGGCTAAAGCGAGGGGGGTAGGTGGGGGGAGCAGTTTGTGTATGAACCCAAGTCAAGTTGCCGAGCGGTAATCAAACGGGCTAATCTTAAAGAAAATATAACGCAGTCCTGGTCCCCGTGTTTATCAATACAGGCCGGGTTTTATCAACATGTATAGTTGTGATTGAAAGAATCAACACAGGGGAGGACAATCCATGCCTTGTTACAGGGGAAAGATGGGGAATATGAATCGGACTGTGATAAGCACTTATCACTCGTGATACAAAGATAGTCGAGGCTTGAAAGAGTTTCAAACGTCAAGAATCAAGTTTTTGAGCCACAAATAATAAGATAAACTCTACAGATAGACGGGCTGGTTTATTGGGAACTTTTTACCCCTTTACTGGAGTCTAGCCCTCCGTGTTTTTTTTGTTCTAGACTTCTAGACCATCTTGTGACAACAGAACAAACCCAACAGAGGTCAGTGACAATATGGGGCATGGCTTCACTGACCACTCAGGTGGACAACATGGAATCGTCTAGAATCTACTGGTGTAAAGCGTATGTGTGTAGCACTAGACGCACCCTACGACTGGAACTAATGATCGTGTGTAAACCAGTTGACGCACCGTATGGGTTATGTTAAACAACATAGGTCATAGGTCACACGATAAATTGAGAGACGTTCGAGTTGGTTGTAATTGATGGGTTTATATTTTTAGAAACACGTGGGGTATGTTCAATAGGGTGGGTGTTTAAAAACAAGACGTGATGTGTTGTAAAACCTGGATTAAGTTTAAAACATGGGCTAAAATTAACAGGAACAGCTATGTTAAACCTGGTGGATTAAGCGCTACAGATTGGGATACTATGTACAGGGTGATAGTAAATAGCCGTGCCCGCGTATGTAAGAGAGGATTGATGCATGTTCAACTCTTAAGATGGGAATAGAGACAAGCAGAGAGGGGGCACAGATGGGAGGGATAGGGGGGCACATGTGGGAGGGAGAGGGGGCACATGGGGGAGGGAAAGGGGGCACATGGGGGAGGGGGCACATGGGGGAGGGAAAGGGGTACATATGGGAGAGAGAGGGGTACATATGGGAGAGAGATGGGGGAGGGGGGCGTTAAATAATTTAGCCGAAATCAAACGTGTGAGCAAGGAGGGTAGGGGTGTGAGTATAATTATTGATGCTGCGCCGTCATCACCCGAGCCCTGCAGCCTATCAAAACGCTAACGACCCCGGCTGATAAAGACAGTAACTGGCGCCGGGGTTCTGCTCGGCGAGATGTCTACCAGTACACACGGTCAAACGGGCCGGCCTGGCTTACACCCCCCCCCCCCCAGCACCCACCTCCCCCCACCTCCAGTCAGGCTTGGCTTCAGACTAAGCGGGTCTAGATCTAGAACTTGATCGGCCTCACGCGGGGGGACAGTGGGGGAAACTACGGGATGTTGCAATTGTGTTACACGTTAAGTAACAGAGGTTGGGGGCGGGGGAGTAGCAGCTTTACAAGGTGTTTCCAGATAAAGAATGAAATAGGTGGGTGTTGCATAGAATATAAACGTGTATTGTCTTTGTAAGCTTGCATACACTTTTGTATAAAAAATATTTTTCTACCATTTGCATATATTGCAGTCATTTAAGTTTTAAAAAATAGATACATGTATTAACACATACAGCATTATTTTGGGGTTGTTAAATAAGGTAAAACAATGGATATAGACTGGAACGTGAATAGAGGAGTGATCCGTCATTTGTTAAACAAACAGTGAAACAAGGGAGGTGGGTCCAGGAGAAATGGTTTGATACAGATAAAAGGTCAGCCCACGACCGGGCCGCCCCATTCGAACTGTTGGCTTACAAGAAGTTTCAATTGTCGCCCCCGAGACAGGCCCGTGTTTGCGCTCCATAATACCTTAACCTTCATTGTGTGCCGGCTGATTGCTTCATCGGGGCACGGCTTAGCCTTTACGGCAATCTCGGCACGGGCTGAACACGGAATACCACACATACTAGCCGGATCCGGCTGACCTTTTAGGTCATCTTTAACCTGACTGGTGACCAGCACGTCTTCAACAGCTGGGCACGCAATTAAACTACAAAAAAATACACATTGTTCTTATCTATTAGCTATACAATGGGGATGGGGGTGGATTTGGGACTGATGTATCGGTGAGCGGTATAAATAGTTCCATATGACTAAACGACACATGCAAACATTTTGCCTCATCAGATCACAATCTGACAACTTTCTTTCACCAAAAAAAAAAAACAAAAAAAAAACAAAAACAGTCAAGACATTAAAAATGGGCTTTAAATTCGACAACAAATCCCACTTTTACCATCGATACATCAGTATGAGAACACCAAGTAAAAAGCCGGCGAGGTACAGAAACAGCAAACACCTGTAGGCAGAGAACGTGGAGCGAAACTCACCTCAGTGCTGACACAGGTCGGCCGGGATCAGCTTTATGTTTAATATGCAAACACCTGTTCGACGGCCTCATCGATAGACTGATAGAAATCCAAACGTTCTCACTGAATACCACAGCACACAGCCACCAGTGTATAGGCTGGTAGAGAACACTGCCGCGACAGATCCACCAACAAGTTGATGATAGGCAGTATCTCCACTAGAGTAGGGTACGGGGCCTATTAGGTTGTACCGGCCCTATTAGGTTACTAAGTCGTTCACTTCACCTCATAAAACAACCACCACCAGATTACTAAGACGTAGTTTCCCGGAAATAGAAATGACATTTGAACATCTCTTAGTGGCTGGACTAAATTGTTAACCCCTGACCCCCAGCCAGTTAATTGTATTGTCGGCAGGTAAATTGGAAGAGAAAAATAAATATGCGTTCATGGAAGACTATAAAAAAAAAATGTTGGGCACGGCAAAGATCGATGTATACCTTCAGCCGTGTCGCCGCCGACATGTGGGGGACATTCATTTTCTTGCTGGAGAAAGAGTTAAGTGATAATAGACAGGGCCATTCATCATATAGGCTTCAGGCTTATAGATATGGCGTCTCGCATAGACAAATGTCAGTGCCACACAGTACTTTACATCTGAGGCCATTTACTAGAACAGTACTTTACATGTGAGCTGAGACCTTTTACTAGAACAGTACTTTACATCTGAGACCATTTACTAGAACAGTACTTTACATCTGAGACCATTTACTAGAACAGTATATTTACATCTGAGACCATTTACTAGAACATTACATCTGAGACCATTTACTAGAACAGTACTTTACATCTGAGACCATTTACTAGAACAGTACTTTACATCTGAGACCATTTACTAGAACAGTACTTTACATCTGAGATCATTTACTAGAACAGTACTTTACATCTGAGACCATTTACTACAACAGTACTTTACATCTGAGACCATTTACTAGAACAGTACTTTACATCTGAGACCATTTACTACAACAGTACTTTACATCTGAGACCATTTACTAGAACAGTACTTTACATCTGAGACCATTTACTACAACAGTACTTTACATCTGAGACCATTTACTAGAACAGTACTTTACATCTGAGACCATTTACTAGAACAGTACTTTACATCTGAGACCACTTACTAGAACAGTACTTTACATCTGAGACCATTTACTAGAACAGTACTTTACATCTGAGACCATTTACTAGAACAGTACTTTACATCTGAGACCACTTACTAGAACAGTACTTTACATCTGAGACCATTTACTAGAACAGTACTTTACATCTGAGACCACTTACTAGAACAGTACTTTACATCTGAGACCATTTACTAGAACAGTACTTTACAACCTGCATCAACTACATTATTTCCACAAATTGTGACTGCAAGATTAAAATAATAATTTGATGTTAATATGATAGTTAAGCTATAATATAATATTACTAGACCCCTCCCCCCCCCCCCCAAAAAAAAAACCAAAAAAAAAAAAACCAACTTAATACATTTGATAGTCAAACTTTGTCAAAGCCGAGTTAACTGACTACTTCAACAAGGGCAGGGTCCCGTGGTCCAGCATAACACCATCACTACACGCCCCCCTTCTCCATCAGTGAGATACAAGTTAATTAGCTAGTCATTGACTGGCCGACTAGCCATTGATTGCCGATTATGATTGACGAGTTGTCCCTCGGTTCAACTACCAGGGGAAACAATCAAGCCCTAGACGTAATTAGCCGAGCCTAAACATGCCAAAGACCAGCACGGAGACAATGTCCTATTGTTGGCCATTGTCCGGTGAGGTCACATGACTTATATCCGCGAGCGGCTGGCGGTCACTCCATATAAATCAGTGTCACATCCACTGACAACATACATCTGAGCCGTGTGGTAGGTTGGTGAATCTACGGCCCGGCGTGGGGTTTGGTACGGTCAATACTCTATCAATCCTAACGTCAACTCACGTTGGTCACTTACACAGGACATACGGAATACAGTAGACTATTATTGAAGAATACAGCACTTCAAAGGAATAATTAATGAAAAAAATACATCATTCGAAAATTTATTATAAACCACTCAAGTATTGAAGAATACACAAGTCAAACACCTTCTAAAGAGTACAATCAAGGCAAACAAAGATTATTTAATAAAATTGTCACACATTTTGAAATATTGAGCCCTTCAAACAGCACTCAAACACGTTCTAAAGAGTACAACCAAGGCAAACAAAGATTAAATAATAAAATAGTCAAACATATATTGAAATATTGAGCCCTTCAAATAGCACTCAAACACGTTAATGAGCAAACATACCAACCACAAACTTAAAGACAACGACATCATGCACGCTCAAGCATCGCGTAAGACATTTATTTCAAAGAGTTTATCAACAACTTCAGGTATTGTAGATTTCTTAACAATGTAGGTACTAGACCATTCATTGCGGCCATTGATACCAGGCATCCAAACAGCAAATACCAGCGTTTGTGTACTTATACACTCCAATAACGGTCTTATCAATTTTATTTTTCTCAATTAGTCCTGTGACAACATTAGAATAAAAGCTATTAGCAGGGACGAGATGGATGAAGAACAAAGAGCAGTGTTCGTGACTGCAAGATGGACCCTTGAAAGGTGAAGGGGGCACTCAAGCCCCACGCCACTGGTGTACGGCGTTTGGGGACATTTCCTATCAAACATAGACATCAACGGGATGCTAGGGGGACACATCTTTGTATTGTGTTCTAGTCAACAACTTCAACATTTCCTATCAAACATAGACATCAACGGGATGCTAGAGGGGACACATCTTTGTCTGGCTGTATTGTGTTCTAGTCAACAACTTCAACATTTCCTATTATGGGCCATGGGCGATCTATAGTCTATGTGTCTAAGTTCAGTGTCCTAACATCACAATTAGGTATATCATACTGCGGCAGATTAATAACATAACAAAAATTTATCAAGTTTTCCTACTTAACTGGGTAGCTAAGAGCTGTTTAATGCTAAACTTGGTCTCGTAACATCAAGAGCAATTTAAATAATTTGACCTGATCATGTTTTAATTTACACTAACTAAAATAAGTATAGAAAGTAGAAAAGTTTAAAACTATTGGGGAGTGACCATTTCTGCCTCCCTATTACCCCCTACCGGATTCTTATGTAAGATACTTCTACACCCAATGTCTTACTTAAGAACACTTGACAAGATGTGAGACAGCATAAGCACAGTCTTTACAAGGAAGTGGTTAACAAACAACAGTCAACCAAACAGACAAACATACACGCATGCATGCCGATACTAAAACAAGCAAACAGACAAACATACACGCATGCATGCTGATACAAAAACAACTAATCAGACAAACACACACGCATACATGCTGATACTAAACTAGACAAACATACACACATACATGCTGATACTAAACTAAACAGACAAACATACACATAACACGCATACATGCCGATACTAAAATAACTAAACAGAGAAACATACACATTATACGCATAGATGCCGATACTAAAACAACTAAACAGATAAACAAACATACACGCAGATATTTTAACAAAGTATCAGACATACAAGCAAAAAAAAAAAAAAAGGAAACAAACATTCACACAGGTATTAAAACAATACAAAAAGCAACAGGTATACACGCGAATGTTTAGCTTAAATAAAACAACACGCAGATGCTAAAACAATCGAACAGAAATACCCCAAGAAATTCGAAGAACAAACCCAATAAGTTGTTTACCACTTCAGCCATCACCGCCCCTCCCTCTCACATCCTCTCTATTACCCCCCCCCCCCTCCCCCCACCCCGAGCTGGCCAATAAATTGTCTTAACTGGGAGAGAAGTAAAAGCTGGAGAATAATTAATAAACATTCCAAGACTTCCAATTATAGCTTGTTCGTGTCGGCCAACATAACAAACGGCATCCGTAAGGTATCCATTTATACCCCCACCCCTCCTAGCGGGATCCCCCCTCCTCCCACCACGCTCCCCAGAGGGGATTCAAATCAACGGTATAATGTCGTTACCTATTACAAGGTTTTCTACAACATGACAGAAAAATAGCAGACATCGTTAATAATGGATTCCTCCGTCCTGTCTTATTTAAACTTCATATACAAGCTTTTAAACTCTTGGGCTGGAGTTAGACGTCTTCATTCACCAGCGGCTTAGTTGTACTACATATATTTAGGACAATCATTGGTATGTGTTTGTATTATGTACGTATGTGTGTGTATATATGTGTGTGTATGTATGTGTGTGTATGTAGGTGTATATATGTGTATGTATGTGTGTATGTATGTGTATAAATGTGTATGTATGTATGTATGTATGTATGTATGTATGTATGTATGTATGTATGTATGTATGTATGTATGTATGTATGTATGTATGTATGTATGTATGTATGTATGTATGTATGTATGTATGTATGTATGTATGTATGTATGTATGTATGTGTGTGTGTGTGTATATATATGGGTGTAAAGTAAATGCAATACACCGCAGCATGAATTGTATAATAAAAATGAAAACTAAAAAAAAAAGAACTTCTAAAATAACAGCCAGCACTATAATGTTACATGGGAGGCCCATCATTTAGGGGCGGGCGAGCCGTGGAATGTTGCAGCTATTTGTTGCCACCACCGGGGTCAGGCCCAAGCGGCGGGTCAGATCAAGTGGTCCCATTGTCCCGTGTCACCTGGAGAGTCTCACCCCACCCGCTATCGCCACGGTGCCAGAGATAGCTGCCATTACATCAATACAATTTTAGGACAAAAGGATGGGTCATTTGGTGTGTCTCACCGCATGTGCAGGACAGGCCTTGTGGCCAACTTTTAAAATTAAAATATCTAGGCAGAGGACATGACAGCGACATCAAATCCTGCTATTTTAAAGGGCCAGATTGAGAATTTCGTTTTCCAGTTAAGTAGGGCAACGCCCAATTTTCACAATACAATTTCATCACATGGCTTATTCTGAACTCTATCATCCATTTGAAGCCTATGCTATAATTCCTGTCACCTGCAACTAATACTGAGCCCTAATTGTATCCTGCGACATACACTAAACCCTAACAGTCACATGCCTGTACTAAACCCTGTAACCTGCAACTAACACTGAACCCTAACTGTATCCTGCGACATACACTAAACCCGAACAGTCAAATAGCATGTACTAAACCTTGTCACCTACAGTTGACACTAAATTCTATCAGTCCTATACAGCTAAAATTACCCCATCAGTCTCTTACAGTCTACACCCTAACAGTCCCAAGTGCATTAAAGTGAACCCTAACAGTTCCAAGTGTATTAAAGTGAACCCTAACAGTCCCAAGTGCATTAAAGTGAACCCTAACAGTCCCAAGTGTATTAAAGTGAACCCTAACAGTCCCAAGTGCATTAAAGTGAACCCTAACAGTCCCAAGTGTATTAAAGTGAACCCTAACAGTCCCAAGTGTATTAAAGTGAACCCTAACAGTCCCAAGTGTAATAAAATGAACCCTAACAGTCCCAAGTGTATTATGTGAACCCTAACAGTCCCAAGTGTATTAAAATGAACCCTACCAGTCCCGAGTATAATAAAGTGAACCCTAACAGTCCCAAGTGTAATAAAATGAACCCTAACAATCACCTGTAGCCTTTGCAGAGTCTCGAGTACGCCTATTAGTACACAAGAAGCAAGAAGAAAAAAAAACGTCATCACTCGACACAGCGTAAAACAGTGTGTACAAGCAGGGGAGATTACCCAAAGAAAACACATCCAACACGCCAATCATATTTTATGAGTAATGACTTATCAACGTTTCAGCATCCCCTATGAAATGAGCAGACGCGAGACGGCGCCAGCAGACATGAAAAGATTCTTTGAAAGCCGGAAGTGGGAATAAAAAAAAATATTGATGAAATTTGAACATTCTGACGATTATATGACCCAAAAAAATTGAAAGATATCCTTTTATTGACCCAAAAAAATTGAAAGATATCCTTTTATTTTTTTGTTTGTTGGGAAAATAAAAAAGAGAAAAACGATTCCATTTAAGAAACAAATACAAACTGTTCTCAGAGCTGTTCAAGTTAACATACATGGACAGGTCAGGTAGATTTGCAAGGTTTCAATCCCAGTATTTATAAACCAAGTGATCGCTGTTTAGATAGCAAAACAAAGAGTCTAAAAATGTTTGCAAGGAAGTTCCAAGTTAGCGGCTTAGGTCGAAACACAAGCGTTTAACAACGTCTATAACATAGTTCGCAAAGCAAGTATAAGAAAGAATATGACCAAGGTCCAATATCTACATGTTTATAGCGTAGTTTGCAATGCACGTGTATAAGAACGTGTATGACTAACGTTTAGAGTTTAGAGCGTAGATAAATACTAGATATCAATACAAGTCTAAAAACTGATATAAGGTCCAAAATTTGCAGCTAAACATCTAATGTTTAAAATGTACAGATTAGATCACAATAGCCACATGAGACACAGCTGGGGTTCAAACATCTCGCAACCGGTTCAGGAGTTGATCGTAACCTGCTTCACGGTTTTTTTCCAGATCGTCACTTTAAAACGACAAAATATTTCATTGACTACCCACCCATAAAACGTTGAAATAGAAAACTTACTATAAAAATGTATTTTTAAAAAGAAGTAAATATTTGGGCAAAAAAAAAAATGTTAAGTGAAAGCAATACAAATTTAGATTTTCGCCCGGTATGCTACTCCGCAGGGGGAAAGGAGGGGGTGAAAGCTTTTTATGTGTACTAATTACCTGTACACTTTTTTGCTCAATTAAATAAAAAGAAAATCGTTAAGCTAAAAAGAAAAGTCTTCACCCACAGGCCGAATGCCTTGACCCCCAACAGGCAACAAGGGTCAGAGGGTGGGAGGGGGGGGGGGGGAGGAGGATCAGTTGAACACAGTATTTAAAAATAACCACGAAACTAAACGAATTGTAAAATAAAAACGCACTAAAAATAATTCCTGTTATCAAAATCGATATATAGCTTTGAACTTTCACCAAATCAACACCACAACACCCTAAAACAATAGATCTCTAGCAATAAACCATGAACTAATCAGCCACCGACCAGGCGACTCATGCACACAGTGATACAGTATTGTTATCTGTACAAAACTTATTTCGGCTAATGAGAACCTCCAGCTGTTGTAGATGTGCGACTAAAACACAGAACAACAATTATTCGCTGACTTCGGCTAACATGTGCTACTAATTAAATTAATGTCTACACTTTCAGCCCGTATGCACACATACACATACTGCACACAGATTATATATATATATATATATATATATATATATATATATATATATATATATATATATATATATATATATATATATATATATATATATATATATATATATATATATATATATATATATATATATATATATATTATACATATATATATATATATATATATCTATATACATCAACCTAGACAAGAAGCAAGTAATGGAGTGAGTGAAGTTGCCAGCACGAGAGAAAGACGTGAACCAAGGAGACTGGGGGCCGCAGCAGTGGAGCGGCAAGGAGATAATGTCAGACGGAATGAAGGTGAACATAAGCAGCAGCCCACACCAGAATATGATCTCATTGGATAATCACGTGACTGCCAAGTCTTCTAACCGGAGTTCACCTCTCTATTTACGGCCAGTGTACCACACACAATGTCACCACATTAAAACATCAGCAGAATGCCCTTACCCACCCCCCTTCCACAAAAAAAAAAAAAAAAAAAAAAAAAAAAACTAACAACAATAATTTATTTTATTTTTGTATCTTTAACCCAACATGTTTAAAACTAACCTCAGCAAATTTCTGACAGAGAAAATAAAAAAAAACCACCAACAAGCCACCCCTCTCCCAATACTTCTAGAGCCACTCACGACTCGAAGGCCGATGTTTGAGAGCACAGTCAGCCTTATGGCATTTCCTTATCAATGACGGGAACACTTCATCCTAAATGAATGTCAGTCTCTATAAAATCACTCGAGTTTACGGCTCGGCTACAGACGGGCCAATCGTCCTGGTAGATAAACTTGTATATACAGCCTGCTTAGCCTTAAGCCTCCAGATAATCTTACACCTAACCACATACAGTTACACGCTAATTACTTAGAAAAACATTACCTGGAATAAAAACCCATGCATATGTGTAATATGTATATGAATATATCTATGCATTCAACGATCCTTTAAAACAGAAGAATATTAAAAAAGATGCTTCATACATAATAGCAGCCTAGCAAAATAAAAATAAAAAAAGTCGAATTAAGTCGAAAAAAAAAACAACCCCAAGTTCCGCAAGAATGAAAGGAAGTCAACTAGGACTGCAGCAGATAATAGACAACCTTGAAACTAGCTGTGAGCCGATGATAACGTAACAACAGACTTCGCCAATCAATACCGAAACACACGGAAATATCTAGGTAAATAATGACAACAACAAAACCCCAGTTAAATAATAGGTTGGGCACGCAACACACTTATTAAGTTCTAAAGAGCTTAAGGTATATCGACAGGGCTTGGATTCTGTGTACGGGTGTAGCTGGGATTGGGAGGATGCTGGCAGACGCGGAAGTAAAGCAAAATCTATATAGATCAACATAAAGAAATTGTGTACCACCACATTTTAAACAAGCCCTACATTTCGTCTTCTAAAATGAACATTATCTCATCCTTGTGTTTGACAAAGACAGGACTCCCCCGTGCTTCAGTGTTCGAACTCCCCCCCCTCCCCCTTCAGCAGCATTTCACGCATGGGAGCACACCAAGCATACAATCACCTGGAGAGTATCGCCGAGGTGTCAGGACGGGGCCGGGTTGAAGAAGCTGGCGAACCACGTGACCGGTGGCGTGAACCCGAGGGGATGCCTAGAAAAGCATTGAGGTAAAACTTCACGCAGAGATGAACATAACAAACTTCTTCATGGCCCCGTGAAAAGGGCTTTTTATAATCAAACATGTTCAGCATTACACCCCCTTGGTAGTGAATTGTCTCCCTTCGCGGTTGAACGCACCGATGTGAAGTCCCAGCACCTATTCAAGGGGCGATAATTCCCGGAGCCCTAGCATAGATCTAGTCTATGTATTTATTGGGTACAAGAATTCTATTGCCATAGAGAGGGTGGACGTGTGTTCAATGTTGACACTATACCAGCGCCTTATGATTTGATCTAAACGGGTTATCTTGTATGCAGTCATCTGTATGCAGTTAACCTGGTCGATAGTATAGGGTTACATTGTGTGTAGTTGGAATGTCTTGTCTGTAGTCAGCGTGCTTTAAACTATTTTGGCTATGGCTATCAAATATTGATGTATGCGCTGGTGTCTTAAGTCAGTTTAAATGTCTCCTATTCTATTGTGTCTAATGTCTCTTATTCTATTGTGTCTAGATGTCTCATATTTAACCCAACAATCCTGTCTTAATGTCTACTTTACGTCTAGAATTTTTTGTCTAGATTTGTCTACACCAGTTCATCAGTGTAACGATCATCACGTACAGACAGCGCCTGAATGGAGCATGTATTACTTAAAGCCGGAATGATCGGATTACAGGATCCGGACTCCACAGTGTAACTCCAGCCCAGGGGCCTCCAGTGTAACTTGTCCACCCTCGGCCCACGACGACCCGGCTTGTTTACCAGCAACTGTAACAGCCAGCCACATCTGATACCATTCGACTTCTCTTTGACACTATCGGGTCTCAATTATTTCCGCTCTATCGCGCCCGTGTGGGGCGGGGGTTTATCTACAACCGTGAGCCCTGTTTTCACGTGAGGTCCTTGAGTTTGGGTGTGGGTCAACGTTTGACCTGTCCGTCATCAGAGGACGAGCTCACGGGCGGGCAGCGAGCTCTGGTGCCCCACCTAGGGGACCGAGTGAGCGCAGGTGGTGACGTGTCACGCCCAGGGGAGACGACAATGGAATATGATGCTATCAATTTACCTGGATGGTTTTAAAATCTCCGTTTACTTGATAATAATTTTACAGCTTTATCGAGCGAGGGAGGGGAGGTTGGCGGGGGATGACACCAAAAGCCTTCAATATAGGAGGGGAAAAAAATTAAGCTTTGAACAAGTAACCTACTTAGGTGGAGAATGTTGGGAGAACGGGTGGAGAGGGGAGGGCTGGGTGGGTCAAATAGTTGACTGGATAAGGGTTGTTGATTAGCAAAGACGACACGGGTCAGGTTAGGTGGGGGGGGGGGGGGGGTTGTGGGCGGGCGGGCGAGCGTGGGGATGGAGCATCAATACATTAGAAATAAAATGATTTGCATTCAATAGTTTAATGTAACTATAATATTTACGTGGAAAGTTGCTTCAGCCAAACCCCGGAAATAACAAATCACACCCCATTTAAAAACAGATGGATGATCAACATAAGGTTAGGTGATTGTATTTTATTTAAAAGGTAGTATCATCAGTCTATGGTAACTGCTTAGGACCCCCCCCCCCCCCCCACCCCCTTTCCGCCACCCATCAATGTACACGGTGATCTTTCTTGAATACGATGCAGTAGAATGGAAAGCGCTACAAGGGGTGGGGTGAGGCACTGACACCCGATACTTGCTTGTCATTAACTAGATAGGAATCTTATCACAGGTTTCCTGGTACAACTTAAGTTAGGGGGGGGGGCGTTTTTGTCGTGCTCAGAGGGGGGAAGGAAGTCGACTATTGATAGGTAGATAAACCTGTTTTGATTGGCTGTTCCCATCCTCCGCGGTCGCTGAATGTGCTAGACAACAACACCATTGAACACAGGGGGGAAGACATGACTAACATATTATTTTTTTTTTTACTTCAAACAAACGGCGATTTAAACATTATCTAAGGCAGATAAACGCGCTTCAACAATAAAGGGGAGATAATGGCAGTCCCTGTAAGGTTTATTCATAGTGATATATAAATACAAATATTTCTCGGGAAACCGTGGGGTATATAATAAACAAATAATGTGTTTGGAGTTCTATAATATATTAAATTAATAATATAAAAAACAAGACCCATCTCTTAGTCAACCACCCATTTATGTTACATTATGTTACTTCGTGAGAAGTAGATGGATATATCGGCTTATCCTTACATTAATCTGTTCGGTTGCATGGTCAGCATCATGTCGCTCACTCCATCTCTGTCACACCGGTTGATATTAAATAGCCTCGGTTATTTCTTCCAAAACTCAGGTCGATATCTGGCATCAACAGGATTCGAACCTGGCACCCCATGGGGTTAAAACGATCCCCCCGACCCAATCGTCTGGTGCAGCGCCCCACCCTCCCGCTGCCACAACACAACGCGATGTTGACACGGACCTACCGCGTTCAATAAACAAACACAACAAGCAGTGTAGGGGAGGGATCACCGTGATGATAACAAGACCAGTGCACGGCCCTCCCATCACAATAACTATGTGTCACCAGCTGACAACCTTGGACGCCCGCGACACAAGGGCTTCATTCTTTCACTGACCAAAACGTACGATCAGCCATTGTTCAGGCTGGAGTACACATTTCACACTGACTCCGGAAGTGCTCAACATTTAGCTGCGACACATTTCTAAAAGAAATAGTAGATCACGTGATGCGGATGTCAACGACTTGACGAAAATCAAGTCAAAGTCTTGGTTTATCTCAACTCCCCCCCCCCCACCCGTGACACGAATGTTTTCAATCAAACGGTATGGATGTGATAACAGAGAGGTTCCCACAGCACTTAAAACTCAGGATTAGAGAACTCCTGTGTTCTCAGCCACCGACCCATCAGTTACCCAAAGAAAGAGAAAAAAAAAAAGATACCTTATAGAAAAGACAGGGGGACCATTTTTTTTTCCTAAAGAAAGGGAGATAATCAATAGTAAAGAAAAGCCGAGAATTCACCCCCACCCCTCCCCCTCTGTACAAAAGATAACTAAAGAGACGACAGGCGATCATCTCCGGTGTCATTGACTTCCGAGCAAGACTAATTAGAAACGATTCGATTATTTCCTTTCAGCGATCGCACCATCTGATTGGCTGGCTCATCCGACCAACGAGCACGCCGATTGGTCCGCTCTGATAGGCAGGTGCATGATATTTTTGACAACGATATCAAGTGTTATTTCCGTCAAGTTTTACTCATCGATAAATCATTCAATCTTTTTTTGTCTGTGTGTGTGTACGTGTGTGTGTATAGAAGAATTGACAAGTGGTTGCGGTGAAAGATTCCCCCGCCCTAACAATAGCCAGCGACACTGATCGTTCTCGACTACACGGTGATAGCCCTTATCTAGTGTTGCGATGCACACGGCAAGGGGAAGCCAATATCCATCGCATGTGCCAATCACGGCTTATCCGCGGTAACTCTTTGACACATAGGCAGAGATCAGAATAGAAGCGTCTTCAACACGCGTCGTGCTGAAACAAGGAAGTTGTTCCATCGTTGTACACTGGGATAACAACTAGTGGATAGGTGTATGGGTCTGTATGTGTGTGTGTGTGTGTGGGGGGGGGGGGGTTGTTCCATCGCTGTACACCTCGTCTAGACTTGAATAGTTGAATATTGAAATAACAACTAGTATATATATATATATATATATATATATATATATATATATATATATATATATATATATATATATATATATATATATATATACATATACATATGGGGGTGCAGTAGTTCCATCGCTATATACCTCGACTACATGGACAGTATAATACTGAAATAACGAATGTATAGGTATATATGTGTGTGTGTGTGGGGGGGGGGGTTGTTCCATCGCTGTATAGCTCGTCTAGACATGGGTAGTTTAGTACTGAAATAACAACAGTCTAGTGTATAGTTATATGAGTGTGTGTGGTGTGTGAGGTGTGTGTTTGCGTGAGGAAGGGGTCACGGGGGGGGGGGGGGATTAACGGTCACAAGTTGGGGGTAGCGGTGGGACCACACGCGAGTGTGAATTGTGGGGTCGTCAAAAGAGTGGGGGAGTGATGGTAAAAGGGTCTGGGGGTCATACGTGTGTGTGGGCATGTGAGCACATGTGTGGGGGAATGGGGTGGGGGGGGGGGTGGGACCAAATTATATTCAAGCTTATTGGGGCGGGAGAGGACGGGGGTACACGGCATGACATTTGAAAACACCAATCACCTTCTATACGGACCAACACCGTGACATTGACATTCATAAACCACTGACACGTCCCATTACAAATAAAATCTTAGACAATTATAAAAACTACTAGTGGAAAACACTGGAGATTTTCAATAAAGCAATTCCAAAAAGCTTAACGAAACAATGTACTCAAATCCCCGGAAAATGTGTTCATAGTTTTCGATTAGAATTTCCTAAAGAAAACATTACTGCCCTAGACGATTGTATTGTCTCCTTAGAGTATTGAAAAAAATAAAAAAATAAAAGAAATACGCGTATAAACCACAGGGCTTAATCGGAGTTATTAGTTACTGGCACAAATCAAAATTGAATTTCGGGACGGACGCCATGCCGCAGAATAAACGAGCACCGTGACACAACTGAGTAGGATAAAACCAGGGCTAGAAATGGTGTATTGATAAGAGCTGATTCTCTAATCGGAGACAGCAAGCTATGGTCACACAGACCTAGTGTTTGAACGATTCACTTGTGGCTGGAGTTGATCGCTTATCATTCTATGTCTACCAACTGGTTCAAGCTATTGTTTTTTTTTCCTTCTCCCATCACCGCAACGAATGACACTCAGTGTTATCAGGTTTTTTTTTTTCAGGCGAGTTTTTCTTCACTCAGCTATACAGATCTTTTGAAAGCTGATATTGTCATTTTAAAAATGTGTAGCGTAAAGTAAGTTGCCGAAAACATTTAACCCACTGCAGTTAGGTTAAATCTGCAACCTATGACAACACACCTTACATCAAGCTTAAAAATACAAAATGACATGAAACACCTAGCATACAAATATTTTTTTTTTATATCAACTGATGTATAAACCATCATATGACACCCAAAACCTACACTAACTACTATATGACACCAAGCCCAAATCTAACCGTTATATGACACCAAGCCCACACCTAACTATCGTTATACGACACCAAGCCTACATCTAACCATCGTTATAAGACACCAAACCTACACCTAACCATCGTTATACGACACCAAGCCCACATCTAACCATCATGACACCCAGCCCACATCTAAACATCGTTATACGACACCAAGCCCACATCCAACCATCGTTATACAACACCAAGCCTACATCTAACCATCGTTATACGACACCAAGCCCACATCTAACCATCCATCGTTATAAGACACCAAACCCACAACTAACCATCGTTATACGACACCAAGCCCACACCTAACCGTTGATTCATCACAGCTGACCACGTGACAGATGCTATAGAAACGGCCGATAATTGCATAGACGATTGGGAGCGTCAACATTTATTGATGATCGTTTCTCATTAAACTCACATTACCAGTAAAAGCGCCCCCCCCCCCCCATCACTACACACCACCCCCCCCCCCCCACCCACATACCAGGCTTAGGGCCAACGGCTGTTACTTTTATTGTCTGCTGGCAACAAGTGGGAGGTCGCACTCCATTGGACAATAACAAAACACGTGTTAAACACCTAAATGTCGTGGCCAGATGGACTCTACTTCCCCTATCACGTGGCGCAAGAATCTTAATCAGGTATTTAAAAAAAAAAACTAAGCTTTTTATTTCGTTTCTAGGTGAAGCGAAACTTTGTATACAAACAGCGGTGTCTAAAATAAATGCTGCATGCTGAGATGCTTTTACAATTATTTTTTTTACTGCAATATCAGCAACCCCAGAAATTTCATTAGCTTGAACTCAGTGAAAACTTATCTACTGCTTCATTAGAAAACTAGCAAACCGTGGAAATTTGAGGAAAAACCAACCACCCATGGTCACTTGTCACAACACGAGAAATTAATAGTACCCACTTATACAAACTTCCCAATCAAGAAGAATTTGATAATACTAGGGACAAGGTAAACTTACTGCACTGCTTTAAAGAAAAAGTTATTACAATAACACACCCATCCTGAAAGTTCAACAACACAAAGAATCCAGCCAACAAACCAATCAACCCTTAATCCGAAAGATCAAGCAACAGCCGACCACGTGACCTGATCTAGCACGCCAAAAACACAACCTTCGATTCTACAAACACATAGGGGCACACACAAAAATAAATAATCATGTGACTATTTGACTGACCTTGATTTTTGACCTCAGCAAATTCATGGTTGTACTCTTCCAACGTTTCCCTCAGCTGCTTGTTCTCAATCTCCAGGTCCTGCACCTTGTGGGCTTTCTTCTGGAGGTTCTGGGCATGCTCTAGCACGGGCACGGGATCTGCTCGATACAAACAGCAATATAATCAGATGGGGGACAGGCAATATAATCAGTTGGGGTCAGTCAATATAAGAAGTTGGGGTCAGTCAATATAATCAGTTGGGGTCAGGCAATATAATCAGTTGGGGTCAGGCAATACAAGAAGTTGGGGTCAGGCAATACAGGCAGTTGGGGTCAGGCAATACAAGAAGTTGGGGTCGGTCAATACAGGCAGTTGGGGTCAGTCAATATAATCAGTTGGGGTCAGGCAATACAAGAAGTTGGGGACAGGCAATACAAGAAGTTGGGGTCAGGCAATATAATCAGTTGGGGTCAGGCAATATAATCAGTTGGGGTCAGGCAATACAGGCAGTTGGGGTCAGTCAATATAATCAGTTGGGGTCAGGCAATATAATCAGTTGGGGTCAGGCAATATAATCAGTTGGGGTCAGGCAATATAATCAGTTGGGGTCAGGCAATATAATCAGTTGGGGTCAGGCAATATAATCAGTTGGGGTCAGGCAATATAATCAGTTGGGGTCAGGCAAAATAATCAGTTGGGGTCAGTCAATATAATAAGTTGGGGTCAGGCAATACAGGCAGTTGGGGTCAGTCAATATAATCAGTTGGGGTCAGTCAATATAATAAGTTGGGGTCAGGCAATACAGGCAGTTGGGGTCAGTCAATATAATCAGTTTGGGGTCAGGCACTATAATCAGTTTGGGTCAGGCAATATAATCAGCTGGGGTCAGGCAATATAATCAGTTGGGGTCAGTCAATATAATAAGTTGGGGTCAGGCAATACAGGCAGTTGGGGTCAGTCAATATAATCAGTTGTGGTCAGGCAATACAGGCAGTTGGGGTCAGTCAATATAATCAGTTGGGGTCAGGCAATACAATCAGTTGGGGTCAGTTAGCGTTGGTCAACACAAGCAATTAGGGTTGGTCAATACAATCAGTTACCGTTGGTCAATACAAGCAATTAGCGTTGGTCAATACAAGCAATTAGCGTTGGTCCATACTATGTGTAGGGTCTGGTCAATACAATTAGGGTTTGTCAATACATTGTGCTAGGGTCTAGTCAATTATGTTAAAGTCTAGTCAATACAATCAGGATCTGCTCAATAAAATCAGCTTTTTATCAACACATTAAATTAGGGTTTGTCTATAAAGTGTGTTAGAGTCTGGTCAATACAACCAGTTAGGGTTAATCAACAAACGCAGTTAGTGTTTAGGTCAATCAAAATTATCAGAGTTAAATAATATAAACAATCGGATAAGTCAACAAAAAACGGCCACTTAGGGTTTAGTGCTTACGGTTAAGGTTAGATAAATACAGCACGCTAGAGTTTAGTGATGACATAAAGATCATTGTAATGCAAGCTCTAACACACGGTATAGCTAATACTAACATAAACTGTTACCATCAGTTGTTCTAACACATATGCAACCACAAATCAATAGGCACACCTTTACGGGTTATTTTATATAATCCAAAACTGTTTCATATCCCAGATTTCTAATTATAAAACTGCAATAGAACTGAAATGAGTTTGAATGGGATTACAGCGTACACACATGGCTGGTATCACGTTTCACATCATTAACTAGAAAATAAAGTCCTCCCTCAGCGGGCCGGAGACTACCGCTACACAAGATAGACGCCAAGCGATTGCTCAAGGAGAGAGAGAGAGAGAAAAAAAAAGAATGTCACATTTTCAACTCGGTTCTCCTATTTCATTGTAATACTCCGGCTTGAAAGCCGTGTCGGTGGAGGATGTGGTGATGGTGGTGGTGGTGGCGTCCTAGTCAGCATGGGAGACATTTGTTTTGTTGAGGACAAGATAAAAATCAATAGATGGGCGCCAGACAAAGGTGGGTGGTGAGTGGATTATGCGCCACTGAAGATGACGCTGTCTTTCAGAACGGCCTCCGGAATCGATACCACTTCGGCAGATTATTGGCTATGTGTGACTGGCAATGTCGACCCGATATTTGGTTATGTTTGACTGACAAACGTCTAGCATATATGTGATTATGCATGACTGACAAACGTCTAGCATATATGTGATTATGCATGGCTGACAAACGTCTAGCATATATGTGATTATGCATGACTGATAAACGTCTAGCATATATGTGATTATGCGTGACTGACAAGCGTCTAGCATATACGTGATTATGCATGACTGACAAACGTCTAGCATATATGTGATTATGCATGACTGACAAACGTCTAGCATATATGTGATTATGCATGACTGACAAACGTCTAGCATATATGTGATTATGCATGACTGACAAACGTCTAGCATATACGTGATTATACATGACTGATAAACGTCTAGCATATATGTGATTATGCATGACTGACAAGCGTCTAGCACATACGTGATTATGCATGACTAGCAAACGTCTAGCATATATGTGATTATACATTACTGACAAACGTCTAGCATATATGTGATTATGCATGACTGACAAACGTCTAGCATATATGTGATTATGCATGACTGACAAACTTCTAGCATATATGTGATTATGCATGACTGACAAACGTCTAGTATATATGTGATTATGCATGACTGACAAGCGTCTAGCATATATGTGATTATGCATGACTGACAAACGTCTAGCATATATGTGATTATGCATGACTGACAAACGTCTATTAAATATTCGTATAGCAGATGTATGGCAGTCAAACATCTTTTAGAAAGCAGTAAGAAACAGTGAGGTATCTGCCAAAGTCCATTTAAGTCGATCAGATGACTCAGTACACATGAGTGACCTTCAACACCTATTACATAATAAGTGACTGGCCGTTCTCCTAAGCTTTAATGCTGACTATAAAAACACTCAATGCTGACTTAATAAGAACAGGTGTAATGTATTTAATAAAACTTCCCCATCTTTTGGAAAGTTGTTGTAAAATACCTACAGTAACTAAGTTTAAAAGCGGGTTTTTTTTGTATGTGATAGCGTTCAGACCAGAACACGAATCTACACTTCATTGAACTATAACATGCTAGACACGTTAAATTTACTGGAAAGCATAGGAAATGTTTATATGATATACAAGCCGATATAATCAAGTGTTGCAGTCTGATTGTACTTTAAAGTTAACGAGCATCTAATGAGCCACGTCTGACATAAAGGTGAATACATACACCGTACAATAGTGCCATGTCTGACAAAGTTGAACACGTATACCATGACATATTGCCACGTGATCACATACATTTGAAAGCATAAACCGAGACAATGGTCCAGGCGATTACATACAACTTAACTGAACACCAAAAGAAAAGTATGACATTATAAGAAAAGTATGATCATGAAAGAAAAGTATGAAAGAAAAGCATGGCCATGAAAGAAAGTATGACCATAAAAGAAAAGCATGACCATGAAAGAAAAGTATGACCATGAAAGAAAAGTATGACCATGAAAGAAAAGTATGACCATGAAAGAAAAGCATGACTATGAAAGAAAAGTATGACCATGCGTCACCAAATTAGAAAGAGCAACCAGCGACTAAGCCTACAGAAGAGAGAGAGAGAGAGAGAGAGAGAGAGTGAGACAGAGAGAGCAGAGATAGCTCCCCTGTGTTTACAGCTCAAGTGATGAGTACAGAAGACATCCTCTCAGCCACACGGCTCCCTGTTTTTGTTTTGTTCCAACGTACAAAGGCCACTGCTCGTGAATCAGCGGCCCGCGTGTCATCAGCTTACAGTCACTAACTACTTGCTAATGGAGGTTAACTGTCATAACTAGAACCTTCTAGCAACCACGTCAACAATCGCTGCCACGCCACTAATCGATGAGGGTATCGATACCTCAGCCCTAACGTCTTCGACTCCAGTCCCAGCCCTAACCTTAACATCGTTAACGATCAGTAAATAAAAAAAAAACCATCATCAACGATACCCACGAACGTTTTACTAGAAGTCCCGTACACTATTTATCTCAATGAATTTTTAAAATGGCTCATTAAGTTTTTTTAAATATAACATTGAGACTTCTCTTTAAACAATAATTAATTAGATCAACCACATAATATAGCCAGTATTTCATGCTGATCAACAGAACTGGCACCCAGAAATTTCATGAACTCAGTGAAAACCAAAACTGACAACACACAGAAATGCTTATGAAAATTTACTACCAGTGACGCCACTGATTTTGTCATATGGTATGAGGAGGGTGGAGGTGGGGGAAAGAAGATAGATAAGGGGATGGTTTTTAAAAAAAAAAACAATTCTTACGGAAAATTCCACAACGATTTAAAGCACGTAAAAGTGGTTTTGTGACATTTAAAATTTTGAAAACGGAAGGCATTTAAAACAACACAAGTGCGCTATCACAAATTGTTGTAACTTTCGATACGACAGCTGTCAATGTAATGTCTATGGATGTTAGGTAAAAAAAAAACAACAATACAACATTCCCCTGCCTACCCTACTGCATACAGACTACATCCCAAGTCTAGCTTTAAAAGTTCATAGGCGACACGGGCCTGTCCTAGAGATGGGTGTTAATCAATCAGCTCCAGTAAGTCAACAGAGCAACACCCAAGGTGCCGGGCCAAAGTCATATCACACACGGCGACACCGTCAGGTGGCAACTCGCGAGGGGGAAGGGTGTGAGCCGATGGCGAGTCACGTGACGGTCCTCACACCCCCGCGCCCGGGGGCTGGCCTGATATACACCAGGATTAACATAAACCCCCCACCTGACGATCAATGTTAAAAAAAATGGAGCGCTTCGTGCAACCTGTTCATCGGTATAAAATTCGAGCCATTCAGGTCAGATCTATTTAACAGTTAGGAGAGAGAGACAGAATGATTCATCTCATTAAACACATTATCAATATGACGAGCACGGATGTAGCACCTTTGGCCATAAACATGGAAATAAGTATCGATTTCCCTCTCGGATGTCTATCTAGTGATGGACCCCCAATTGTCAGCGCACACTTGCCGTCATTGATCTTTGGATCGGATCCAGATCAGATGCTTGCTCGGGATAGCAGCACACGTTGGGGGACTATTCAGCATTTGCTCGGGATAGCAGCACACGTTGGGGGACTATTCAGCATTTGCTCGGGATAGCAGCACACGTTGGGGGACTATTCAGCATTTGCTCGGGATAGCAGCACAGGTTGGGGGACTATTCAGCATTTGCTCGGGATAGCAGCACAGGTTGGGGGACTATTCAGCATTTGCTCGGGATAGCAGCACAGGTTGGGGGACTATTCAGCATTTGCTCGGGATAGCAGCACAGGTTGGGGGACTATTCAGCATTTGCTCGGGATAGCAGCACACGTTGGGGGACTATTCAGCATTTGCTCGGGATAGCAGCACACGTTGGGGGACTATTCAGCATTTGCTCGGGATAGCAGCACACGTTGGGGGACTATTCAGCATTAGCTCGGGATAGCAGCACACGTTGGGGGACTATTCAGCATTAGCTCGGGATAGCAGCACACGTTGGGGGACTATTCAGCATTTGCTCGGGATAGCAGCACAGGTTGGGGGACTATTCAGCATTTGCTCGGGATAGCAGCACACGTTGGGGGACTATTCAGCATTTGCTCGGGATAGCAGCACACGTTGGGGGACTATTCAGCATTTGCTCGGGATAGCAGCACACGTTGGGGGACTATTCAGCATTTGCTCGGGATAGCAGCACACGTTGGGGGACTATTCAGCATTAGCTCGGGATAGCAGCACACGTTGGGGGACTATTCAGCATTTGCTCGGGATAGCAGCACACGTTGGGGGACTATTCAGCATTTGCTCGGGATAGCAGCACACGTTGGGGGACTATTCAGCATTTGCTCGGGATAGTAGCACAGGTTGGGAGACTATTCAGCATTTGCTCGGGATAGCAGGACACGTTGGGGGACTATTCAGCATTTGCTCGGGATAGCAGCACACGTTGGGAGACTATTCAGCATTTGCTCGGGATAGCAGCACACGTTGGGGGACTATTCAGCATTTGCTCGGGATAGCAGCACACGTTGGGAGACTATTCAGCATTTGCTCGGGATAGCAGCACACGTTGGGGGACTATTCAGCATTTGCTCGGGATAGCAGCACACGTTGGGGGACTATTCAGCATTTGCTCGGGATAGCAGCACACGTTGGGGGACTATTCAGCATTTGCTCGGGATAGCAGCACAGGTTGGGGGACTATTCAGCATTTGCTCGGGATAGCAGCACACGTTGGGGGACTATTCAGCATTTGCTCGGGATAGCAGCACACGTTGGGGGACTATTCAGCATTTGCTCGGGATAGCAGCACAGGTTGGAGGACTATTCAGCATTTGCTCGGGATAGCAGGACACGTTGGGGGACTATTCAGCATTTGCTCGGGATAGCAGCACAGGTTGGGGGACTATTCAGCATTTGCTCGGGATAGCAGCACACGTTGGGGGACTATTCAGCATTTGCTCGGGATAGCAGCACACGTTGGGGGACTATTCAGCATTTGCTCGGGATAGCAGCACACGTTGGGGGACTATTCAGCATTTGCTCGGGATAGCAGCACAGGTTGGGGGACTATTCAGCACTTGCTCGGGATAGCAGCACAGGTTGGGGGACTATTCAGCATTTGTTCGGGATAGCAGCACAGGTTGGGGGACTATTCAGCATTTGCTCGGGATAGCAGCACAGGTTGGAGGACTATTCAGCATTTGCTCGGGATAGCAGCACAGGTTGGGGGACTATTCAGCATTTGCTCGGGATAGCAGCACAGGTTGGAGGACTATTCAGCATACAGCTGGCCCACCGTCAACGTGGTGGGTTTTTTATAAAAGGCATGTTGTTGTGTATAGCCGTAAGTCAGTAATGTTGGGGCTGATGCATACTGTTAGTGAAGGTTGGATATGTACTGTAGGTTTAGGTTCGGTTTAAACAAAAGATCATTCTATTATAAGCTCATATACTAAGGCACTGAGGAGTTAATAGATCGTTTGGTCAATACAACTAGTTAGGCTTAGGGTCAATACAACTAATCAGTTATGTATACTCAGTTAAGGTTAGACTAATACAATGTGTTAGGCTTAGGGTCAATACAACTAATCAGTTATGTAAACTCAGTTAAGGTTGGACTATTACAATGAGTTAGGGTTTGGTCATCACAAAACGAACAGTCTAAAATCAGCTGTAATACAGGTACACGCTATGGTTAGTCCCTGCGTTATTTCAACTAGTTAAGGTCAATTCAAATCATCAATTATGTCAATACATGCAATCGGTTAGACCAACACAAATGGTTATGGTTAAGTCAACAGTCAGTTTCAGTCTAGTGTAATCGCTTAAGATTACATACATACAAGGTCTTGAGTTTTTTTCATTCCAAATCGACCAACCTAACACCACCTCCAACACAGACACACGGTATAATTAATACTGGTAGAAGTGTGCAAGTGTTAGACGAATGTGTCCTAGCCCAATCAGGTGTACTCACCAGGGAGGTCAATGAGTTTCTTGTAGACCGACAAGAAGGCTGCCTCAGCTGCTTTGCTGCGTTTAGACAGGGAGTCGATTTCAACTTGAAAACTTTTTAACAGTGGTGCCACTACTTTGCGAATATCCTGGGGGAAAAAGAACAGTAGAGATATAACAGTGGGGTACAACATCTTCTGTCAAAATAGACCGTAAGACATATAATAGTAAGCTACAAAAATAAAATAATAACGTACAAAATGTCTTGTCAACATTTTTTTTAGTAAGATATAATAAATTTTCAAAACTAAAGTGAAGTATGTAAGTTAAAAGTAAAAGCATAGTCCATAGAAGTATTTAAGTTAAAAGTAAAAGCATAGTCCATAGTACATGATGAATAAGAATTGTTGGTTCCGTGGAATCAGTTGACGAAGATAATGTTAATAATTCACTCTCAAAAAACGTATCCTTATTTGATTATGAAAAAAAAACGAAATTAGTTCACAAATAGCACGTTGTTAATTTTAATTTTCAAAAAGTACATGAGATTTAAATTATAAAAAGAATAAATAAACTCTTTTGAGATAGAGATGTCTTGTAGCCTAACGTAGGTAGGGCCAGCAAGCAATGTTACTGGACATCAGTCATTAACGTGGATGTAGCCGATTGAACCCCGTACATCTGGTTAATCCAGCTCATAGAACAGACGAGGGAACGTTTGATGGGGGAGGATCAGCCAGATCAAGGCGCTATATCTCATGTCCAACACAAATATGTGGTCGAACAACTCAATGTTTCGTCAAACGGCTACATCTGTGGTCGAACAACTATATTGATGGGCATGACGGACATAAATATGAGGTCAATGTGACATATTATTATGTCAATACGACAATACAATATGGTTCAACAACAATATTATATGGTCAATAAGACAAAATATTTGGTCGATACGAAAATATAATGTGGTCCATCGCCTAAATTTTAAGGTCAATCAGACAAAATATTTGGCAAATACGTAATATTATGTCAATACGACAATATAATGTGCACCATCAAATAGGCCTACATTATATGGTCGATACGAACACAAAATTCGTGGTCAAACAACAAAATATGTGGTCAAACAAATTTATGGACGTTGCGACAAAATATTTCGTTAAAAACCACAAAATGTATGGTTAAATACGACAAGATGTATGGTCAAATACGACGGAAAGCGTAATCAAGCATAAATAGTATGAGATCAAACATATAGTTTAGGTAAACATCATAAAAAATACGTGATCCATGTGAACAAAAGGATCAACGCAAAAAGTATACTTTCTAACATATCCTTTACATCCTGCAAATCACTATAAATAAACCGGGAGTGATCTCCCCTAAACTTTCTCGAATATTCTTATATAAAATAACAGGGGATGGGAACTCGGGCTATAGACATGATTTTTAATCCATTTTAAATACTTAAAGTTTTAAAAATAGAATAAAATCTCGTAGACAAATTAATTGCACACCAAGTGAACGCGAAATAAAAAAGCGCATAATAGTGCGCAATATTATTATTACTTTTAAAATTTACATTAGTTTTTTGAGAAATCGGAAGTAGCGTAAAGTACTACTTCCAGTCAACGGAAATGACTCAAAATTTAATAGAAGGTAGAGAATTAGATCTTTTACTTACGTATGAAATTTCATTTATCTATCTGAAATAGTACTCAAGTTATAGGCTTTTGAAAAATTCAAAGTAGGAAAAGTACCACTTCCGGTTATCGGAAATCGCTCAAAAGTTGATACGGATCTACGATTTTGATAAAATACTTATATATGAAATTTCATCAACCTAGCTGTAACGGTACTCAAGTTATCGTGTTTACACACGGACACACACACACAGACACACACACAGACACACAGACATACGGACAAGATTGCAAAATTATGTTTTTCCGTATCAGTGAGATGCAAAACGTCGAGATTTGCAAAAATCTCGATTTTTTTTTTTTTGCACGATTACAAGACTTTCTCTATACTTCGTATATACGAGAAAGTAAAAACTAAAAAAAAAACAAAAAAAAAACAACAACCACCGTATGGCTTATCAGATACGGAAGATATAAAACTGACAGATACCTAATCTCCTAAAACAATGACTTCTGGTAACGAGAAGTCAATTCTCTCTGGAACATTCTCCAAAAGAAAACTCAACGGAAACGCGCACGGCTTATCCAAAACATCGATAGAAAAAACAAAAAACAAAAAAACAAAAACAAACCGCTATCAATAACAAAAGGAAACTGATCCGGTCGTCATCTGATCAAGTCAGGCATTAATATCCTCTCTTGTTCTTTTAATTGCTGGAGAAAATGAAAAAAAAAATCCGAACTAAATGATCATCCGGAGAAAAACCCAATCAGACGCCACACAAAGCTAACGGCAACTCGCGATTCATTTCTAACAAGAAATTACAGTTGGCATTAGTATCCCACATTACTACGGCGGTACAAGGGAATAAGTGGCAATTTTCTAGAGACATTAGAGAAAATGTAAAATCGCAGCGAATCAAATCACAAAGTCAGAAAATGTCGCAATGATTTCATCTGCCACGTTGGCGTTCAATTTTTAACTGGAATTGCTGCACTCTGCCACGTGGCTTCCAATCACAGAGTTAATGGAGTACAGTCTTGGATAGGGGCAGCAACTTCAACACTACACAGTGGGAGATAACGCGACTATAAGCAGCATTTGGTATACAAGTAATGCCTTAAATATGGAAGATAAAAGGACATTTTAAATGATACCGATCAATAAAAAAAAAATGATTTTTAAAAAAAAGGCTTCTGTTTAGGTTATAAATATAATTTTGGAGGGGATTTGCTCCATCACAAGTATTACGCATATAGCCCGTTGACTCCGTCCTCAGACTGCTATTCTTTCTGAATTTTCTTCTGTAGTCTTTAACACCCAAGAACAATCTGCAAAGTAGCAGTTGTTTTGATTTTGGAGTTGTCTCTCTTAGTTGGGCTCCTGTCGAGCTTTATCTGCCCTAGATTCAAACTTGGGACTTTTGGAGTTAGCGACCATGAGCTATCCTGTCCGACCACGCCATCCTTTACTTGTCGATTCTTCAAACTTTTCTTGTATCCGTGCGTGAGTGTAAAACAACGACACTTGTTTATATTATTTTTAGCTTAACAATCAGTTGTGTTATAGTCCTCTCTCTCTCTCTCTCTCTCTCTCTCTCTCTCTCTCTCTCTCTCTCTCTCTCTCTCTCTCTCTCTCTCTCTCTATATATATATATATATATATATATATATATATATATAATATATATAATATATATATGTATATATATATATATATATATATATATATATATATATATAGTTCTACACAGATAAAACAATTAAAACGCTATTAAAAAAAAAACAAAAAAACAACGAATGTCCTACATACACAATGGTGCTCTGGTTAAACAATCAATTACTAATTATCTCCCACTTTACCATCAGACCATAACTAAACCATTCTCTCCCCTCAGTAATCAGCCATGACAGCAGCTTTAAAAAAAGTATTAGTAACTCTGTCCAAACTTAGCCCTGATGACTCAAAGCTACTGCAATAAGTGTGAGAATTGCTACAAGACTCCCATTGTTTTGTTCAGACCAGGCTCTTATATCTAAACTTAGATAGGGGAGAGCTAACACGCGAGGGTGAGATGAAAGTTTTGGACTTAACATGATGACATCCAACCGATGATGGTAAAACTGCACGCATCATTGACTCGGTTATAAAGGGCTAATCCACCAAGTGTAATAAATAGAAAACACTTATATAAGGGCCTGATTAATTCAGTAACGTATACTAATTATAACGCAGACGAGGGGCCAATCGATTAATAAGAGAATGGAGTAAAGGGACTTATTCAATAAGTAAAAATTGATACGTCGTTTGAAAAAAAAAAAACCCACCAAGTCCGGATATGTAACACTATATCATCTATATCTACTTGACATCTAAGTGACCAATATTAGCTAACAGCGCAAATCTCGTATGGATGGATCTGTAGCCGTAAAGTAGAGGTATGTTCCAGTTCCATGGCATGATTGAGTTGAGACATGCCCAGAGACTAAATCGAAACCCAACAGTACTGTGGTGTAGGACTAGACCGCTAGCATAGTGACCACTAGTATGGAAGGGTCTATAGCCGTAAAGCTGTGGTCAGTTCCAGTTCCATGGCATGATTGAGTTGAGACATGCCAAGAGATAGAGACTAAATCGAAGCCCAACAGTACTGTGGTGTAGGACTAGAGCATGGTGAGTGTCGTGCGAGGCTGGTGATGTACAGCCACTCGAGTATCTAAGTATTGCGTTAGTCCTGGTTTACAATAGCGAGTGGTGGCCACTTGAAAGCCCTCGACAAGTGCTTGTCCCATGCTGCTTACGGCACAGATCACTCACTGGCTTCAACAATTGAAAACTTGACAAGGGCTTTCAACCACTGGGGAAGACACAGACCACACGCAGTGATGGGCTATAGACGTCATCCACACAATGGGATACAGACGTCATCCACAGTGGGCTACAGACGTCATCCACACATTGGGCTGTAGACGTCATCCACACATTGGGCTACAGACGTCATCCACAATGGGCTATAGACGTCATCCACAGTGGGCTACATAAGTCATCCACACACTGGGCTACAGACGTCATCCACACACTGGGCTACAGACGTCATCCACAGAGGGCTACATAAGTCATCCACACAACGGGCTATGACGTATATTCAGAATGGGCTACAGCCGTTATCCACAAAGTGGGCTGCAGACATCATCAACAGTGGGCTACATAAGTCATCCATACAATAGGATACAGACGTCATCCACAATGGGCTATAGACATCATCCAAACACTGGGCTACAGACGTCATCCACAGTGGGCTAGATAAGTCATCCACGCACTAGGCTATGACGCCATTCAGAATGGGTGGGATACAGACACCAACCTTAAAGTGGGCAACAGACACCGTCCATACATTGGGCTAGAGACACCGAGCATGATACAGTGGGCAACAAACACCGACCAATAATCTGGTCCAAGCCATATAACAAATCCGTTACAATCTCACATTAATCCCACCGGACTCAACTTGTAGCCTTAACCATAAATACAAACAATTTATACTTTTGTTGTAGCGAGCATCAATTCATTTCAAAATATTGAATTTCTCAACGACATCATCAATTTTTAAGCACCCTTTTCTATATCCCGAACGTCCATATATGGACTTCCTTAAACTCCCGGAGAAAATTTCCCCCAAGTTTTAAAATCATTACAATTTTCTATAATAAACTAACGACTCGAACCAGCGTCGGTTACCTGCATACAACATGAAAAAAAAAACCCACCCGAATCGTACTTTTTGTGCTCACAATGCGGTGATAACCCACCCACCAATCAATGGTTAAACCCCGGCTGTAGAGGAAGTCGATGGAAGCTGACAGCGTGGCAATGCGAGTTGTTTGCCCCTGATGCAATCAACAGGCTCATACAGTTCTGGATGGCCATTCTAATTACTGCGGTGACGTTGTGACTGGTGACGTGGACATGTCATGGATAACAACTGGGCAAATAGTTCCATAACCGTCTCCAGCGAATCTACTTGGCTTCAAAGAATAAGCGTTTCTCGATATTTATCTGCATGCTAAATCGGGCATTGGGAGATTGTATTCTATTTATCTTATTGTGTCAATGGTTCCAAAAGTATTAAGCGATGGGGTACTTTTTCTATTTGTTAAACCTAAAAGAATCACTCCACATAAGCTAATTACAACATTTCTCTTAGAGCTTAAAAAAGCACAATACAAATATCAGTTTAACATGTAAAAATAAAAGCCTCCCTCTTCCTGTTTAATAATAAGTTAATTATATCCTGAAACCTAGTTTCTCTTTAACAAATCAAATTACACGGAAAAAGCTAACTACTAATTACAGTGATGTAGTTGAAAATATTTGTTAAAAAGCAGAATTCAAATGACAGCACTTGAAACCATTGAAAATGATGAAAGTGTATTACACAAGCACCGTCTCGACAAGGATTCCTAGTGTTGTTTATTTTTTTTTAACTGAGCGCACAGATTGGTCAGCAACGCCATCAATTGTATCACACCCTAAGTTGATGAATTGTTTTTAATTAAGATCCTTGTAGCGCTTGGCACTGTTAATGTTGCATATACACGATTGGTAAGGCAGTCGCTCTTTAATGCTGTCGTGGTAAAATCGGTCTTCAACACGACACAATCGTTAGTTCCATACGAGACATCATTCGTTTCATTTAGATCAGGGGTCTCCAAACTTTTCAGCTCGAGGGCCGCATTGACCATCAGATATCAGTTCGGGGGCCAGAGTTCTGGGTGGTGGCGCCCCCACCCTCTGGAGAAGTCTACTGCCCCCCCCCCCCAACGAAATATAATTTATATTGAAATATATACACACTTCACGTGCCCCCCCCCCCCTCGGAGAAAAAAAAAGTCTGAAAGAAACACTCTCGGGGGCTGAAAACACACTCCAGGTCCGAGTTTGTTCTCTAATTGTTCTTCACGTATTTCATTCTTGAAAATGTTTTTTTCACACAGGTATCTTGTCCCAAAACATAAAAGGTAGGCCCTACTTTGATGCACAAGTTTTAATATTAGGAAAGGCTTCCTTGTGCAAAAACTAATATAAACCCACGCGCCCTTCTTTGAACCTGCCTCTAAGAAATCATTTGCTTGCAATTCAATGACCTCCAGCTGCAGTTCATCTTTGCAACTGGCCACATTTGCTTCAAAGGGGTTTTGAAACAGTCTCACTGCTTCTGCCTTTGAATCCAAGTCAGAAAACCACTACTGAAACTACTGCTGAAGGTCTTTGGAGACCCCTGATTTAGATCATGATGCAGTCTCCAACACGACACAATCGTTAGTTCCTTACGAGACATCATTCGTTTCATTTAGATCATGATGCAGTCTCCAACACGACACAATCGTTAGTTCCATACGAGACATCATTCGTTTCATTTAGATCATGATGCAGTCTCCAACACGACACAATCGTTAGTTCCATACGAGACATCATTCGTTTCATTTAGATCATGATGCAGTCTTCAACACGACACAATCGTTAGTTCCATACGAGACATCATTCGTTTCATTTAGATCATGATGCAGTCTTCAACACGACACAATCGTTAGTTCCATACGAGACATCATTCGTTTCATTTAGATCATGATGCAGTCTCCAACACGACACAATCGTTAGTTCCATACGAGACATCATTCGTTTCATTTAGATCATGATGCAGTCTCCAACACGACACAATCGTTAGTTCCATACGAGACATCATTCGTTTCATTTAGATCATGATGCAGTCTCCAACACGACACAATCGTTAGTTCCATACGAGACATCATTCGTTTCATTTAGATCATGATGCAGTCTCCAACACGACACAATCGTTAGTTCCATACGAGACATCATTCGTTTCATTTAGATCATGATGCAGTCTCCAACACGACCCAATCGTTAGTTCCATACGAGACATCATTCGTTTCATTTAGATCATGATGCAGTCTTCAACACGACCGTATCATCAATTTACTATACTACCAGCAATCCTGACCCTACCACCATTAATGTCCATACCACCAGTCTCCCATACAACACTGCCACCACTTTTGTCCCTACCACCGCTAACATGAGTCCCAATCATCAGTCCACATAATGACGATTTCACCATTTAGTCTCTACCATCTCCCACACGACCGTATCACCATATATTCTTTGTGGTACAACAATCATACAATGGTCTGTTCAAACAGGTTGGGAACCACTGGACTTTGTGGTATAACAATCATACAATGGTCTGTTCAAACAGGTTGGGAACCACTGGACTTTGTGGTACAACAATCATACAATGGTCTGTTCAAACAGGTTGGGAACCACTGGACTTTGTGGTACAACAATCATACAATGGTCTGTTCAAACAGGTTGGGAACCACTGCACTTTGTGGTACAACAATCATACAATGTTCTGTTTAAAAATGTTGGGAACCACTGGACTTTGTGGTACAACAATCATACAATGGTCTGTTCAAACAGGTTGGGAACCACTGAACTTTGTGGTACAACAATCATACAATAGTCTGTTCAAACAGGTTGGGAACCTCTGGACTTTTTGGTACAACAATCATACAATGGTCTGTTCAAACAGACTGGGAACCACTGGACTTTGTGGTACAACAATCATACAATGGTCTGTTCAAAAATGCTGGGAACCACTGGACTCTGTGGTACAACAATCATACAATGGTCTGTTCAAACAGGTTGGGAACCACTGGACTTTGTGGTACAACAATCATACAATGGTCTGTTCAAACAGACTGGGAACCACTGGACTTTGTGGTACAACAATCATACAATGGTCTGTTAAAAAATGCTGGGAACCACTGGACTGTGGTACAACAATCCTCCAATGGTCTGTTCAAACAGGTTGGGAACCACTGGACGAGGCCATGCAAAAAATGGGCGTCACAGAATGAACAGCGAGAAACTGCGATACAATCACACACTGGTATATTCCAACAATTGATGGGCAGGCGGGGACATGCACAGATCCATTGGACTAAGGATTTTAAAGAGCTTTTTTCCTGTTATTGGCCGCACTTCTTAGTACTTACATTTGTTTTTTTTTTGTTGTTTTTTTTTTTTTTTTTTACTAACTTAATATTTGACCACTTCCCCTTTAATAATACACTAACAGTTGTATTTAAATTTCGGCACGTAGTTATTTTGAAAAAAAAAAAAAACATTTTGTTTTATTGAAAATTTGCACGTTTAAAGACTGTTATCGATAGTCGTTTCTAACTAACAAGGATGTCAATGAAAGTTGTTTAAAGTTGGAAACGACCGCTAAATGTTTTACCGACCACTCAATCATCTTACGAACGATAACCATAGATATGGACCCAACTGTATTTGTCCCTTCTTAAGTACTCAACTATACAATGAAATAGAACTGTATTAAACTACTGTATTTAACTGTACAATAACAATAGAACTGTACTAAACTACTGCACGTAACTGCACAATAGAACTCTACTACTGCATTGACCATCATGTCCGAAAAATATTTTGATACTTTTCCATTCCATTTTCTGTATTGATTGAACTGGAATTGATGGGACCATTCTTTGTTCAGCCCTTGCTTTGCGTGCAGTCCGCAAATTGCTGTAAGCTTTAATTATTAGTCAATTGTTTAGCTGTTTCCACAAAGTGGATGGGGGCACTTATACCACCGTCTGTGCCACTCTGCAGGCAGTACTCGTCTACAACACGGCTGACAGGTTATTGAGTTAATCCAAGAGAGGCACGGCTTTCCTCAGACTTGGGCTAAACGGGTTCGTCAGAGCGGACCACTAAACTTGGTTCCAGCCAGAGGTTGAGTGAAAAGATGACCGGGGGAGGGGGGGGTGAGACGTTTGTGGCTACTGACTACAGTGGACGTGTGTGTTGCCATAGAAAGGGTAAGTTTGTGGAAGAATAAAAAGAAGACTGTGCTAATGTTACCATTTCGAACATGGCAAGAGAAGTAGAGTACACCAGTTGCTTAGGCATATGAAGGGATAATATGGTGAGCACTATACCCCCAGCCGCGATTACTTTCCCTAATTCGAGTAAGGTACCCATCAGAGCTGGGTCGACACAGGGATGTTATACAGATTCGAGCCTGGGATCTGTAAGAGATGTTCGGGTTAGCAGTCGTGCGCTTTACCTTCCGACCACGTCCTACCATGCTTGATTGGTAGAACAGGTAAAAAGACCTGACCCAGTGGCGTCACTAGGTCGGGTGACACCCGGCATGGGCACCCAGGGTATCACTTCCCCCCCCACTGATGAGTGTATTATCGGATGTACTAAAACTAGAGACTATTGGGATCACCCCATTCGTGTCTGATGTATACACCTTTAAAAAGTTAATAAACTAGATAGTAACACAGTTTCTCATCAACATTAACTATGTTGTGTTTTGATGTAACCCCACTGGATGTCAACTATGAGAGTTGGTGTTAGATTAAAATAGTTACTTCAGGAACCATCTAGCCAGTAAAAATAACCTACCCTAGACTATCAATACAATGTTGTATCTTGCTATATTGAGTGAACACTGTAAACTAGCCATGTCCTTTAATGAGATAGATCATGCAACGTTTCACACGAAGACTTAGCCACTTACTTCGGGTGTGTTTTTCTTGAAGTCTCTACTTTGTTCTACCAGCCGTTTTCTGGACCCCTCGCTCTCATCCTGTCTGTTGGCTAATTCTGTTGCAGTTGTGTCAAGTTCCCGCTGTAACAAAGTAAAACAGAAGGTTAAAATGCGAGGGTTAAAACAGAGGGTTAAAACACGAGGGTCTGTGAGGGGAGGACATGATGAATCATTGAAAACAGAGTCAATCTTTGGCACATTGGCTACCTTTGGCACGTTTTTTTTTTTTTTTTTTTTTTTTTTTTTTTTTTTTTTTTTTGAGTTTAACAAGGAATACTAGTATAAAATCAACATAGAACACGTGTTTCAATTTTTAGATTTTTCAAAAAAAAAAAAAAAAAAAAAAAAAAAAAAGAAATAATCTAAAAATATTTTCCTCATAATAATGAATAAAACAGGGCTTTATACAAAACGTTGGCTGACCACTGCATGAGGTTTTGGCACATGATCATATGCAGACCATTTATCATGCAATCTGTTCTCATATTATGCGACCCCGTCACTAAAACTCCACACAGACAGAGCTATAAATTACGTAGGTAGACACAGGCAATGTCGAGCGACGAAGGGAGACAATGCACCAAGATGTAAACAATCGCTGTCCACATGAGAGGATGGCATTAATTCCAAAGGGAGATAACATCCCGAGGTCCGAGCAATCGATGTTTCCGATCGGATGCTCGGGGCCCGTGGTTTCCGTTAGCCGCTAACTCCAGTTAACTCATTCATCCTATCACGCCTGTCACGTTGGGGGCAAATAGCATTAGCTGCACGTGATCCATGTCACATGACATCCGTCGCTTGTTCAACATTCACGTCTACAGGTAGGCAATAATGGGCTGTTTAACGTGTACATGTAGGCAATAATGGGCCGTATAACGTCTACAGGTAGGCAATAATGGGTCGTATAACGCGAAAACGTAGGCAATTATGAGCAGTAGAACGTGTACAGGTAGGCAATATTGGGTCATATAACATGTTCAGGTAGCAATGATGGGCCGTATAAAGTGTAAACGTAGGCAATAATGGGCCATATAACATGAAAAGGTAGGCAATAATGGGCCGTAGAACGTGTACAGGTAGGCAATATTGGGCCATATAACGTGCTCAGGTAGGCAATATTTGGCTGCTTAACGTGTAAAGGTAGGCAATAAAGAACGTAATACGTGTAGGCAATAATGGGCCGTATAACATGTACACGTAGGCAATAATAGGCTGTTTAAGATATACATGTATGAATTATTTGGCTGTTTAAGTTGTACATGTATGACATGTTAGGATGGTTAATATGTCTAATGAGAAATGTTTGGCTGTTTAAGTTGTATATTTTGCTGTTTAAATTGTATATTTTGCTGTTTAAGTTGTATATTTTGCTGTTGAAGATGCAAAGGTCTGCAACAACCTGTTTGGTAACTTTTTAACATTTCCCTTATCTTATTAGATCAAAAGAACGCTGGTGTAAATGAATACGTATTTAAAAACAAAATGTATAGCAGCAAAAATTAGACCATTAGTATAATTTGAATCCCTTCTTTTCAACATCGATATATTCCTATCAGTGGAAATTGGAGTTGAACAAAGCAATGTTTGAAAAAATAAACAAAAATTTTTAGATTTTTTTCCTCTGTTTATGTCCAACACTAAGGGATATTCATATCTTATTTTACGTATTGACTAAGCTATAATTTTAGCGTTAATGGCATCATCAAGAGAAATATGATAGCCTACATTTGCTCAAAATAAAATAAAAAATATTGACTGCATTATGTTTTCATCTAATGAAATGTAGCCTCAACCTAATAATGTTATAATTCCTTTAAAAAAAATTATCTTTAGTTTTGAATTTAATAAAATAAACGTTATACATTTTAAGTTTTTAATGGTATCAGATTTTTGTAAAAGTTTGCTATTTTCATCAATAATAATATTAATAATTGATAGTATAAAAATAACAATACTAATAATAATAAAATGTCTCCCATTTGCCAAGGAAGACAGTAGATGCACCAAGAAAGATGGAATTCTAGGGGAGTGTACCAGGACATAGGATGAAGGGGTCATGAGTTGCCCATTGTGATTCATCTTTCTACATTTGTCGGTATAGTCCAAGGCAGTGGTTCTTAACGTGTGTGCGATCGAACCACAAGGGTTCAGCGAGTCAGTCTCAGGGGTTCTGCAGAGGTCAAGACACACAAAGGACTTTTATAATTCAGGATCGGATGTAGTCAGTGCAGACGATAGACCTATTACGGGTTCGGTGAATGCGCATATAAAACTCGTGGGGTTCGGTACCTCCCAATAGGTTAAGAACCACTGGTCCAAGGTAATGCTAATCATTACGCTTGGTACCAAAAGCTGCCGAACTGATAGTATGGTATCCCACTAAACCAGGGATCTCCAAACTACGGCCCGCGGGCCAGATGTGAGATCTTTTTGTCCACGGAAAAAATCGTTTGTTGGTGATGGCTGAGGAACTTTGTCCAGAAAAATCAAAGACATGTCTGGAACTAACAGGCCCCTGAACTGAAAATTGATAGTTAATGCGGCCCTCGGACTGAAAAGTTTGGAGACCCCTGCACTAAACCATCTTTTACCAAAAACTATTTTTTTAAAAACGACAATGTCCTGGACACACTATTATGGTAGAACGTTATACTGAGTTCATTCTTGCCTTCTAACCCAGCACTCATTAGCTTCTAATACACGACTACCTATGGTCGTAAACTGTATGATTAAACGTTTGATGCTATAGGACTACGGGTCGACACTTACGACAACAGATAATGACATACTATTGGAATGTTTGACATAAGTAAATGCCTACAGGTCATGACAGACTACAATTACGTTTACAGAGCGATTAGCCAAGTAGATGTTCGATGTTTAAATCAGATTATTATATCGGATAAACTTTTTTTTGTCCTTTAAAAAATACATATTGATCCAATACGTTATTAGTAATTAGCACAGAGGGACTAAAAAAACAACAACCCACAACATAAAACTTCAATTTGTAAATATGTTAAAGACAAAAACAAATGTTTTATTGTTTAGAAAAAAAGAAAAACTGAGCAAAACGACGTTTAAAATAATAAAAAAGAAAATTATGAAGTATATATTGAAAATAAGATATCAAGTGTCTAAAATACGGTCCTGATTAGAGAAAAAACAATATGAATGGAAGAATGCGGCAGTAGATCAAATTTTGCCTGTATTCGACAAAGAATGCAGTGATAAGACGAGAGGAGAAAAAATTTAAAACCCACAATAAGACAGTAAAGTTTATCAATTCAATCAAACGCCAGTAAATATTTGAACTGTACACAAGCCATGGAAGAGGATTGAATGTTTGTTTTAATGAATGGGGGCCAGGGGGCTGGGGAGGGGAGAGGGGAGAATAAATAAAACTGGCAAAAGCTAATAATCCATCAATTCAAATATTCTCGAGGTTAAATGTGGAGAGATTCCTTATTTGTTGACTCTTGCCTATCGTTGTATTTCAAGGGGTTTGACAATCTTTGAGAGATAACGTTTTTTGTACGTCTCCCCCTTAACAGTTTTGACAGCCAGTTTCTTCACACAATGCGGCATTCAATCTTCCAATACGAACATTGTTTTCGGGTGATATTGTAAAAAAAAAAACTACACCACATACAAAAAAAAAAAAGAAAGATGAATTAAATTATAACAAGCACACCCTTTTAATGGTAGAATCTCCTAAAAATGCGAACTGATAAAACTATTACCACGCTTTAGAATACGAACCACACAATAAAAAATAAAAATAAAACACACACACAAAGAACACCAAGCAGTAAAATCTTACTAATATTAAAGCACCCTTGCAGATCTGAAGGGATATAGGGTAGACCAAACTGAACTCTAACCATCTGCGTTAGTAATCGTCCGCTCTACTATCATACCACGCCGTTCAATACCTTACCAAGCTGATGCTAAACACGCATATATATATATATATATATATATATATATATATATATATATATATATATATATATATATATATACAGTATTTAAAGTATCAAAACTTGATACACAAAATACAGCCACCCACATATTAGAAACAAATGAAAAAAAAAGAATACTAAGTTAAAAAAGCCAAACACTGGCTCAATGCAACGCTGCTGAAACAAACCTTAAGAACTTTGACATCACAGATAAATGGCCTCACTGTTGCAGATTTTTTTTACCCTGCCTAAGTCCAATCAAACAGCATTTATTCCCGTCTTGAATTGGTTGCCTACCTGAGCGTATCTTCCATGTTACACTATCTCTGCTATCAGCGAACCGAATTGAAACATATTTGTATCTATCACATGCCAAGCCTGGCTTGAAAAATCGAATGCAAAGTCAGGTTTGAAACAATCTCGTGGCATAAATAGGAAGTGAGGTCATAGTTAGGATTTTAATTCTGAGTCTTTTTTTTTTTAAAGTGTTCAATTTACTACCGTTAATGCATACTTTAATATGTGTACATCAAATTTAAATGACACAGACAAAGGACTTATTTCAATAGATTAACCAATTATAAGCAATAAATACGCTTTTAATGCAACCTCCAGACACAAATAATAAAACAATTTCAGTATACAATCGTTAATGGAGGTATAGGATTAAGCTGACTAGGCATTTATCATATAAACAGATATAGCTTTATACAAACAAAAGTATTCATACACCTATATATATATATATATATATATATATATATATATATATATATATATATATATATATATATATATATATATACATATATATATATATATATCATACGTCTTTACAACATATATGTATAAACAGATACATATTTAAGTACATATAAATACACACAGACACACACATACATAATAGCATATTTGATGATCAAGAGCCAGGAAAAAAACACCAACGAGGTCTCGCGGTGAGCAAGGTGTCATGGTGTCAAACTAAAGAAACAAACGCGGCCGTAAAAGAAACCTTGCACGGCTGATTGAAAAGGCTTTTGTCTCGTCCACACCGAGACGCGGTGCTGAGGGGATGAATAATAGATAGGGAACAGACCCGTAGGAGCCGACGGAGCAATTAACTATTCCTTTCAAATCAAACGGATCTAATCGGCAGTAGTGCCTCAACATGTGACTCTGAGATTTACGACGGGGTGTCCGGCGTTTGATGTGCAGCTACCATGGGTCTGGTGTGGGCGGCTGTTCAATGCATGACGTGGCATCGATACAGACGATTTGGTTCGCTTATTAAACTGCCATGTGTGTGTGTGTGTGTGTGTGTTCGTATTGATAGTCGTTATAGCATCCCATTGTCTGTCTGTCTGAATGTTAACTGCACGTTGACAAACTTCATCTATTTTCATTATGTAGGCCTATATGTATATGTATATGCATATGTATACATATACATATATATGCATATGTATACGTATACATATATATATACACACACACACACACACACATATATATATATATATATATATATATATATATATATATATATATATATACATATATACACACATATATATACATGCATATAATATATATATATATATATGCATATAAATATATTTATGAATAAGATTTACTAGTATATATTTTTATATATACATGCAAGTATATATATATATATATATATATATATATATATATATATATATATATATATATATATATATATATATATAAACATGTATACATATTTATTTAAAATACACTTAGATTATTTTTGATACATGTATATACATATATATATATATATATATATATATATATATATATATATATATATATATATATATATATATATATATATATATATATATATATATATATATATATATATAAACATATATATACTCACACATGTATGTGTGTGTGTGTGCACTTCTAAATAGATACAGGTGTGTAGAAATTGATGAGCCCACATAAGTTAAGCACATAGCTGGCCTCTAACAAACACTTCCGTCTATTATTCAGGTGACACGCAGACATTAATCAGCTCAACAATTTGACAAGAAAAATGACATGAAATTAACATACATTCAATCAATAGATGTAGAATATCAAGATAAAACAACATTTTGAAGGCACATACATTAATTGATATACGGCCTTTGACTAATTTATATATTCATTATAAATTTTATTCATGCCAAAGTCATTTATCTATTTTTAATTCTACTTTTATAATAACTAATCCAAAATATAATGAAAGACCCAGAGATTACCAAATAATTACGGAATGCCAAGCATAGGACAAAAGTTAGAAAGTGAGTCACCCACTCCCCCCCCCCCTATAAAAAAGCACAGGAAAAAAAAGAACAGTAGAACAACACAAAAGTAACTAGGATTTGTAAAGAAATTCACAAACGTTACGTAGTATTCTTTTAATGACGTCACGCTGTTTCATCTCTCCCTTCTGCACTAGCGTTACAAATAGACACATTTTGTGACCCCCCCCCCGGGCTCAACCCCACGACTCCCACAGGTATGTGAAAGAAATGTATAGACTACCCCTCCGAGAAAGCCAAAAACTAACCATAAAATAACAAGACTCAAAAGTAACCAAATGCAAACAGACTAACCCAACAGTGTCAAACACACACCAAAAAAAAAAAAAAAAAAAAAAAATCATCGCATCCCATAAAGTATTTGATGTAGGCAAGAAACGATAACTTCTGAAGGACGAAATCACACAACCAGTGAAAGGTCACGTGACCACATGACCCCAAAGTTCAAATCAAACGAGATGATTGCCTTAGAAATTTGAGACTATTGACACTCCCCCCCCCCCTCACCCCTGCAGCATGAATAAGGTATCGCATTCATTGATTTAAACCAACGTTCTCGCATGCTCTTCTACACGGGCTTGACATACGGCACAAAGATTTAAAAAAAAAAAAGTTTGATTTCTCCTCAGTCAACATCACAGAAACATCCACTGGCACCCACCTCCCACCATCGTGTCCAAATACAACTCGACCACTCGGCTACAGTAACGTACTAAGGTACCCTGTTAAATAAAAAAAAACGTGTAGCGGTTCAATGTTCAAACACAACCCACGTATACATTTTTTTTTTCTTCTTCCTCCCCGATAAATGGATTGGTTTAGAACTGTTCATTCAAGCCAGATAAAGTCGAAGCTGTCACAGAGAAGAAACTAGTAAAAAAAAAAACTGGCCCACTTTGAAGATAGTATCTCAAGTATAATCTTCAGGACCGCTGGGTTTTATCACTGTGAGATGGGAACCACGGAGCTAATCATAATAACCACAGCTTGGAGCATCTATATCCGGTCTTCGTTGCTCACACAAGGTTATACTAGTTGTCTCTAGACTTGTGCACACCTAGTGTCCAGATACACCACGCAACGTAAACAATCATATATATATATATATATATATATATATATATATATATATATATATATATATATATATATATATATATATATATATATATATATATATATAAGCATATATACATACACACATGATATATAGATATATTGATATATATATTAGAGAGAGAGAGAGATAGATACATAGATATATAAATAGATAGGTAGATGGATAGATGGATAGATAGATAGATAGATAGATAGATAGATAGATAGATAGATAGATAGATAGATAGATAGATAGATAGATAGATAGATAGATAGATAGATAGATAGATAGATAGATAGATAGATAGATAGGTAGATAGGTAGATTAGATAGATAGATAGATTAGATAGATAGATAGATAGATAGATAGATAGATAGATAGATAGATAGATAGATAGATAGATAGATAGATAGATAGATAGATAGATAGATAGATAGATAGATAGATAGATAGATAGAGATATATCCTTTATATAGACACATGTGTATGCTCACCCCGAATAGGTGTGTATGGTGGCACGTACTCACCCATTCGATGGACGACACATCCAGAAATAATTAGACGATGAGAAGGTCTACGCCACAGACTGCACTAGACGGTGGTGTGTACAGGCAGGGGAGGGGAGCGTTACGATTGGTACAGTCTCGGCCTGCCCTGTCTTTCGTGGCATGACGGTGGCACCACTGGCACCGTGAAGGGAATGGGGGGGGGGGGGTGAAAGTGGGGCAGGGATGGCGGATGTATGTTACATTCACGTCTGGGTTTTGGGAAACAATTTACCACAGCCAATCATTGTTACAATCTAGCGAGGAACTGCGCTCGGTGTCTAAGACCAGAGTAAAGCTGTGAACGGGAATGATACAAGAGAGAGAACTTGCCTACACCACCATACTGACGCACTTATAGGAAATTGAACACGAAATCACTAGGGACAACCATAATTGATACTTAACTCTGCCTGCAAAGATTGTATTCATTACGGAGATCTAATTATACATAAACACCGAGACATAGTACTGTTGATGATTGTCGGTGAAACGAAAACCCAGGGGTGAGGGGGTGGGTTGGGGTCGTGGCAGGCATCAACACTGTGACCTCACAGGATGGAAGGGATGGGGGGGGGGGGGGGGGGGTCACATGGAGTAGGGGTGAGAGCATCCGCTAACATACAGCAAGGAAAACAATGGCAGCAAATGATTGCCAATCGCTAAAGGAAAAGCACGCCCCTACACCGATAATGAAAGCTAGAAAAACAATAGCAAGCTTGGCTAGTATCGTGTTACATTACTATAGATCAACGTCTATGGCGGTGGGGTGGGGGGGGAGCTGTGTGCAACTCAGGAAAAAAAAACGTCCAACCTGTATCTGGGTTGGAGAAAGGAGGGAGGCAGTGTGAGCAAGTCAGGACCAACATCTATGGGGGTTGGGGGACAAGTCAAGAACAGGACCGACATCTATGGGGGTTGGGGGACAAGTCAAGAACAGGACCAACATCTATGGGGGCTGGGGGACAAGTCAAGAACAGGACCAACATCTATGTGGGCTGGGGGACCAGTCAAGAACAGGACCAACATCTATGGGGGCTGGGGGACAAGTCAAGAACTGGACCAACATCTATGGGGGCTGGGGGACAAGTCAAGAACTGGACCAACATCTATGGGGGCTGGGGGACAAGTCAAGAACTGGACCAACATCTATGGGGTTAGGGGACAGGTCAAGAACAGGACCAACATCTATGGGACCAGTCAAGAACAGGACCAACATCTATGGGGGCTGGGGGACAAGTCAAGATGAGGACCAATATGTATGGGACCAGTCAAGAACAGGATAATAGAGCATGGGGGCTGGGTGACAAAGGGAAAAACTAGTGTTTATGGGGGCTAGGGGCAAGTCAGGAACAGGACCAGCGTTTTTAGGGGAGGGGGGGGGGGGGTGAGGGAGGGAGAGGGCGATAAGAGCAGCTTTTATGAGACCTGGTGGACAAGTCAGCCACAAGAAAATATATTTACGAATAACATGCGGTTTTCATACCAGCTCAACCCGGCTTAAAACAAACGTAGTAACTGTATCCATGTGAACCAGGTTCGATGACCATTGGTTTATCTAATAGCCCAGACTGGTGATAAGCACTACAGTGGTGGTGATGTATGTTCAGCTAGCCCAGATAACGCTCCACACCATTCACATGGGAGGAAATAAAGGTAGGATACACGTCGTAAAATGAGGCAAATTTTCCAGTCGGAGAAACTGACATCAATCGAGTGATTTCCCTTCCTCCCGCCAAGCTTTCTTCAGAAACCAAATACCGATGGAAAACGAATTGAGAATAATGGCACCGTAGGGGTGGGGGAGCAGAGAGTACCACAGCAGGGTATGGTTAGCGTGAGAAGTGTTTATCAAAGCATTGAAAGCTACAAGACCTTGTGGAAGAAAGGAGGAGGGTGGGGGTTAGGGGTGGGGGAAGGGGTGGTGTGAGAAAACCACGAGAACGTAGGTAGATTGATACAAGACATCATGGCTAGAAGCCCGGGTTGGAATAACTTTTAGTGTTCTGATAAAAGAAAAAAAAATCCTATACGTCTGTATTGTATGTATATCATTATCTTCGTTACAGAGACAGAAGTAAAGTATACAGAGGAAAAGTTAGATCTACGAAGAAAGTTAAGATTATCGTATGAATTTTAAAACAGCGGTTCAGAAATGTTAACATTGGATACACAGCTTGATGGAACAAGCCAACAGTTGTTATTTTATATTTGTAAACATCAAATACAAGCAGCGAAACTTTCAGAGCAAAGGACGCGCCTTGTGGGATATCCTGTTATTATTAGATTTTAAAACGTAAACCCAACTGAACAACAAAGTTTTTTTTTTTAAAAGTTCCAGTAAGAAACACCACCACCCCAGCGCTCCCCTCCACCGACCGTATCAATCGTCCCGAAGAACGGATCAGCCCCCCTCCCAGAAGGCCAGGCGAGCCCCCCGACATAAATAGAATTGATGTGTGAGTGCGTGTGTTCGGCCTAGGACACAGTAACTTATCAGGCCGGGATCAGACCTGATAGATTCCAAGCGGGCTGGCACCAACCGCCATGTGCTTTACATTTGTCCTTAAAAGCCTTGCAAGAAAAAGGAAGAAAAAAAAACCGTGGGTGCTGGAGACGGCTCACAGACGCCAAGGCTCAAGTATAGACCAGAAATTAAGTTACCAGCTATTGATATTGGAAGGCACAAAGGACACACTTGTAAGGGGAGTCTGGAGTGGGGTGGAGGTGGGAGGTAGGTAGGTAACACGTTTTGACGGCATCTGTAGAAGATTGATGCTAATGTAGGGTGAGTGACGTGGCACTAGAAGGTTAGATACTCGCCCAACAACACTTGTAGAAGGTTGTATACACTCTGGCTACACACTAGATTTAACCCACACTACACGTACAGGCACCCGGGGAGGCAGATTAATCAAAGAACACAAAGTTGATTGAGGAAATATGAACCAGGCTAATATAGAATATATCGGCTCAAGACTTGACTCAGGGTTAAATCATGACCCAGACTAATTAAGAATTCAAGACTTGACTCAGGGTTAAATCATGACCCGGACTAATTGAGAATATATAATCTCAAGACTTGACTTTAGTTAAAATCGGCCAACATGTATGATAACACATAAGACAATGCAAGTCAAATTGACTGACGTTAGCACATCACTAAGACTGGCGCTAACTCAATCAATAACATTTACCCTAACAAATCAACACGACTGATATGGTTTTTTTTTTTAAAGTTAGAGAACGATACAGATGAAGCCAACTTAAATTAAAAAACTGACAATTTAGGTGATTGATGCTAACCTGGTTGTGTATAGCATATATCCAGGTTAAATCCTAATCCAATTAAAGCTGAACATCACAAATGGAATACACGTTCCCATTTTTTTTTGTTTCACGTTTGGAAGGTATGATCTAAGCTAGTCCCATTTGGAATGGAGCATCTCACCTACTCACCACTTGTGTAATGTACCTGAGCATTGAGTAGCAGGTAAACGATTGCTGGCTGTTTTTTTTAAAAAATAAAACCGGCAGAAAGAAGGGGGGGGGGATGGAAGGGGGGGGAGGTGTGAATCAGCGGGGTGATAGCTTGTACTCATGATGTTTACGGTTAGATAGATGAGCACAAATGAATTCAATTTGAAGGTTGGATTAAACAGTTCGTAGCTTTATACAGGGTTCGAATTTTAAAAAAAATTCAACTGGCCATCTTATGTAGAATATTTAGTTACTAGTTGTAATTCAGAAATGTACAGTGTTTTATTCAACGAACGGGCTTTTGTTTTTCTCATTGCCATATAGCTGGAGCATGGACAACAGTTAAAACTAAAGCATGGATTTGTATATCACTGAATCATGATTACTTAAGTAATGGACGGTAAGTATAGAATTGATGAGGAAGAAAAATACTGACGAGGATGGTTCTAAGAAAAAAAAAGGATAGGAAAGTCTTAATTTCAATTTTACTGTAATTACTTTATTTTTTTAAAACAATACTATATTCATCTATCTTGCATCTATTTTTAGTAAAAAACAAATAACCTTGCACTTAAACTATTCAATACTAGAAAGTAACTAAGAACAGTTTTTTTTTGTGTGTATAAAAATACCAAGTACAAAAGACACTGAACAGTGTAGTATCATCTACTACAAGCCCAGGCCACACAGATGACCGTGTACAGGCTGAACACAATTGTGTACACACAAGAATGAAACGGATAAATTCACCAGCGGCTTAATGAGGCGACCATGCCGGTACTCAGCTGGCCAATTTTCCAACTAGTCAATACGTGTCTAAAAATAAATCTGACAGGTAGGAATCCCTGACTCACTCAAACTTCAACATTACTCACTCCAATTGCTGCGATAAATAAGGGGAACACTGGAGAGAAACAACTGCGATAAATAAGGGGAACACTGGAGAGAAACAACTGCGATAAATAAGGGGAGCACTGGAGAGAAACAACTGCGATAAATAAGGGGAACACTGGAGAGAAACAACTGCGATAAATAAGGGGAACACTGGAGAGAAACAACTGCGATAAATAAGGGGAACACTGGAGAGAAACAACTGCGATAAATAAGGGGAACACTGGAGAGAAACAACTGCGATAAATAAGGGGAACACTGGAGAGAAACAACTGCGATAAATAAGGGGAACACTGGAGAGAAACAACTGCGATAAATAAGGGGAACACTGGAGAGAAACAACTGCGATAAATAAGGGGAACACTGGAGAGAAACAACTGCGATAAATAAGGGGAGCACTGGAGAGAAACAACTGCGATAAATAAGGGGAACACTGGAGAGAAACAACTGCGATAAATAAGGGGAACACTGGAGAGAAACAACTGCGATAAATAAGGGGAACACTGGAGAGAAACAACTGCGATAAATAAGGGGAACACTGGAGAGAAACAACTGCGATAAATAAGGGGAACACTGGAGAGAAACAACTGCGATAAATAAGGGGAACACTGGAGAGAAACAACTGCGATAAATAAGGGGAACACTGGAGAGAAACAAAAATGAAGCGGCCTGAACACGCAATATGATAGAACTTCTCAAAGTTGTTATTGATAGTAACGATACCCAAAACCTGATACAAAACCGGGTGAAAGAAAATTCGACATTACACTACATTAGCTTTCCTGTATAAACCTTTAGTTCTTTTCTTTAAGACATGGCTATAATATAAAAGAAAACGTTACATTTAATTCCATCATGTATTACCTGCCAAGATGTCAACAGTAAAAAAAAAAGAATAAAATCGAAGAGCAGATTAAAGTAAAGAAGATGTTGGCGCCCCACCCAGGGATCCTATCTGAGAAAATCTATGTCACTAAGACATGTGCAGTTATCTCCACTTGACAGTCCGTCGCCATACCCTCCCGCCTCCAACACACCAAAGCACAAGGCTTCTATCGAGCTTAATCATTAACTGCTCCCTCCATCAACTCGAGAAATCGGAGCCGACTCCACCCACTACACAAGGGGTATTACTCACACATCACCCCGTACACATTTCTCACGAGTTATCCCCATTTATCTCGTTTCAAGTGGCTTTCCTGAATGGAGTTAAAAAAAAAAACTTGCTGGCGTCTGAACACATCTCAAATCGGCAATCAGCGCACAGACGAACGAACGGTTGCACAAACTTTTCTCATTAGCTTATCAACATGTTTACTCTGGCCAATATCTAATCAAAAACAGAAAGTAAAAACCTACAATAGGTATTTGGCTACCCAGATACACTAGCCAAATATACAAGCAAAAACAGAAAGTAAAAAACCTACAATATGTATTTGGCTGCCCGGATACACTAGCCAAATATACAAGCAAAAACAGAAAGTAAAAAACCTACAATATGTATTTGGCTGCCCAGATACACTAGCCAAATATACAAGCAAAAACAGAAAGTAAAAAAACCTACAATATGTATTTGGCTACCCAGATACACTAGCCAAATATCTAATCAAAAACAGAAAGTAAAAAACCTACAATAGGTATTTGACTGCCCAGATACAATTGCCCAATATCTAATCAAAAACAGAAAGTAAAAACCTACAATAGGTATTTGGCTACTCTACCCAGAAACACTAGCCAAATATACAAGCAAAAACAGAAAGTAAAAAACCTACAATATGTATTTGGCTGCCCAGATACAATTGCCCAATATCTAATCAAAAACAGAAAGTAAAAACCTACAATATGTATTTGGCTACCCAGATACAATTGCCCAATATCTAACCAAAAGTAAAAACCTACAATATATAATTGACTACCCAGATACACTAGCCGTTTAAAACAACAACACAATACACCTAGTGTTTAGTAGTAGGTGAGGTCATAAATACTGAAAGCCTCATCCATCACGTGACTTCAGTAACCAATGAGCTCTTTAAAACCTTGTGACAACCCACGGTACTAACCACGTCAGTTACAGCTAACCTTAACCCCATCCCCCTCTTTAACCTCATTTCGGCCAGGCAAAGTGTAGATAATTTATTTTCTTCTTAAATCCGTATCCACGTAGCAGTGCGAGCATTGATTGGGCAAGGATGTAAATATCGCAACAAGAGGCCCAAGTTGCTGAAATTAAGTGGTGGGTGCGGCCTCACTACTCTAATCTAAACAACAAATTGCCGTCATTGTTAGGATAGACAAAGATCTGTATAATTACCAACACTTATAACACGATCACTCATCTATATTCTTAAAAAATCAGAGTTTCCCGTTTAACACTGTAGGAGAAACATAAGTATCTTTATTGTTTCCTAGTAATGTGTTTATTTATAGTAAAACACTAATGCGAACATAATGCTTTTATAAAAACAGATATTAAACTAAAAAACATAACAGAATATAACACTAAAAAAACCGAACTCAATAAAACCTGTTACGGCTGTCGTTCTCAGTCAAACAACATGCAAATGAAATGCGTTAGCTGTGAAATGTATCTATCTAAACCCAGCAGTTGGTGGCTGTAATTTGTACGCGAGTCCAACAATCGTATTGTGAGTTAAACAATAGCACCGAGGTCCTCATAATTCCACCACCACCACCCCCTCCCTCCACGGCCCAGCACATCAACTTGCTGTAACACTTGTTAAGTTTGATGCTATCAATCACACGGCCTATGGAGCTTGAATGCCTACGGTGTTGTGGGTGAGCCCCGATCAAACGCGAGAGTACCCCAGCCAATTGTTTTCCTGGCATTTCATGCACACAGCCGGGCGGCCGTAGGTGCATACAATAGGGCGGCCGTGGATCCCGGCAGCGGCTAAGACAAACACGGGGCTGCAACCACGTGACCGGCTGCAGGCTACAGCCTCACAAATATCGGTTACAACAGATTGCTGTGGTGACTGGCGAGATTGAGCGGTCACAATAGAAGGTGTAACGACATGCTTGTTACAACATCGGTTCACTCAATACCACGTAACATTATTATCCTACACACCTTTCAATTAGATACATCCTAATTTTACCCAGTAATGTACACACGATAAGTACCTTTCTTTTTAGCCTGAGGTGAAACAATATTTAGAATCGTTGGTGCAGGTAACCTGATGCCTAACTTAAACCACAACCTCTTTTCTCTAACTCGGTCACAACTGCCAATATATTTACTTTTAAAAGAGCAGTTAAATTTAGTAATACGTTTACTCGCTTACTATACTACAAACCTTTTAGGTCACCAATTATAAAATATAAACAGTTCTACAACACGCTTCAAGCAAAGATTTGATTTTTTTCTTTAAATATTGATTTCACGAACTCGAATTAGCAGATCTAAGTCTATATGACAGACTGATTCATTGATTATATCAAACATAATTGCACACAGAAAGCTAAATAAACACTAATTATTTCTGTAGATGAAAGCTCTAATAGGAGTCTGCAGTTATTACAAGCATTGTGGCACTACTGAGGTAAGACTTCCTCCTAGGCGTGCATCGATACCCACACTGAAAAAAATCGATACCGGGTATGTTTAAATAAAGATACGCCGGATATGCCCAGCAATTTAAAAAAAAAATATCGTAGTCGTATCGGTTGAAGTCGTCACCCATTTCCGGTGAAGATTCAATAAGAATGCAATTAGTGAAGCTAACGGGATATCTAGAGTAAGCTCAGGGTAACACGAATCTTTTCAGCTTCAGTCAAACTTTTATTTGTATGGAGGTTCAAAACCCAGCAGGACAAAATAAACTATATTTTTTATACCCAGCAAAGTAATTATTTCACTTAACTCACTTAATAATACATACTGATCGGTACATATTTATTTAAAACATAAACACAATCAATCTTTATCGGGTTTAACATCAAAACATACAAAATGTCTCCTTTATAAAACAAAATATTTACTTTCACAACCACTGTTTCTTTAAAACACTAAAACTAAAAAAAAGTCTATTCCTCTGCTGCTAAACTTACATAATTATACCCCTGTACGTTTAAACGCTTTTGAAATGTTAAATATCATTATATACATTTGAAATTATTAATTGCCATGGTATTTCAACCCATCCCCTTGCCTGGCGTGGGTAACAAAAACGTCTAACCAAGTTATCTGCGGGCAAGTCTTCAATTGAGCAGGCGACGGACAAGTTGAGAACGAAAGCCAAATACATTTCTGCTAGCAATAAACAAGAATGTCAAGGAATTTATTAGCGCTACTTCGGGCTGTGTGCTGCCAGGGACGGAGCGAGTTCAACTCTATTGGCCAACGTGGCAACTCAGACATCAGTAAAAGTAACAAGTAAAACATGTCAAGAAACCTACTGGGGTTACTCGCAACCGGTAAAAGAGCTTAAGTTAAAAAAACTCACTTTCAAGTCCATGTATTTGTATACATCCTTACACACACACACACACACACACACACTATATATATATATATATATATATATATATATATATATATATATATATATATATATATATACATACACATGTATGTATGTATGTATGTATGTATGTATGTATGTACGTATGTATACACACTTATATATAAGGAGGTTTAAGGGCCCAGATTTAAATGTCAGAACGCTTCCTACAGTGAGTTAGTGTGTAAAGAAGGCAGGCATACAGGAAAAGATAGACTGTTTTATGGAAGGAGAACGTGATCAACACATGTTCCGAATCAGATGCCACGATAGGCCGGTTTGTGAGCACTTTTATTGGATCTGTCGTTAGTTGTCCTCGCTCCTAGAACAGATATATCAGTTGACTAACCCATCTGGTATAGAGCAAACCTGCTTCTCTCTATGGCCGGGATAGGTGGGTGGGGGGACACTAGTCAATGTTTGTACAGAACGGTGGGGGGGGGGGGGGGGTTAACCAATGGAAGGGGTGGGCGGGGGGAGATAGATTACACAGCAGTAGAAAACATTGATTTGTCTAGCTGTTAGTTTACGTGAGTACTGACACCAACCTAAACCAGTTAATTAAAGCCAGTTTTTTTTTTTTGGGAAAAGAAAAATATGAAGCAGAATGTTTCGGTTGAACTCGGGGTCAATGGTTGGGGATAATATAGCATACCGCCACGTCAAAGAACTAGCCAGTGAGATACACCAGATCCCTGGCCTTATCAACTTGTTAATCGCATCCTTGTCTAAACAGAACCTAACGCTAGCATCGGCACTTGGCATATTTATTAGGTGAACTTGCACACTTGGCCAGGAACACGCTGGATGGACTGATCAAACTAGGAACATACACAGGGGGGATTCACTTGAACAAATATTGCTTTCTGGCAATACGTAAACATTAGTGACTGCATTATATTAACAACTAATTAATCGCGATGATTTAAATCCTTGCTTTTTAAAATGTAAGAAAAAAAAAACTAACGAAAAGTTAAAGCAAGCTAAATTAGAACGTGTAAAAATAAATTTTAGAAATCTTGCTTATAAGTTGACACTTAATGTATTAAAAACAAGGAGATTTAAATTTTTTTTTTTTAAATGCCAGTGTCAAAAATCAACATACAAGTGCAGTGGCGTAGCAAGGGTAATGCAGTCCGCGCCAGATAAAAGGGCGTCAAATTCATAAAAAATCAATCGTATTAATTAATTAATCTTGTATTTAATCCGTTTATTACAGTCCGCTTTGCAAGAATAGAGCGTAGAACGGCCAATGCACATGTGCATGCCCGACTACTCATTGAACGCATTGCTTGCGACTTATAATTTCGCGATATTTTTTATTGCATTAATTCTTTTAAAAAATAGAGTAGCAACATTTTTTAAAAAATATTTATATTTGTATGTGTATTTGAAGAGTAACATGCTAAAATATTACAAAAATCCCTTGTTCCCTTCATAAATCCGATTGAGTTTCCATTATTGTTACTTTCTTTTTTTAGAGACACACCAGGAAGTAAAAAACCCCAGCTACGCCCCTGTGTCTTGACGAACCATTACCAACCCGCGCTCCCCCCCCCCCCCCCCCCCCCCCCCACCTGCCCACCAAGAGCCAGCTGTTGATTCTAGCCTAGCGAAACCTGCGCTGGACAAAGAAAAACATGGAGATGCAACAAGGACAGCAGATCGGGCGTTAATTACGGTGATGCCTTGCTGGCACTTGGGAAAACATTGCCCCATGATTGAATGAGTCGTGTCATCGGGTAAAACAACAAACATTTAGCCGTGATAGACGGGATCGATCCAAATGGCTCGTCTTGCTTCCTCTCCACAGCGCCGTGGGTACCTTCTTTACACCGGCACCGAGTGGATCAGCGAGGGTAAATATTAATACAAGTTGTTAACTTGACAAGGGCATCATCAAGGTACAGCCAGATCACATTCGACCTTTTAGTCACGTGTCTTTTCAAACTTCTAATGACGGGCTATCGAGAGGAAGCGAGTTCTATTTTCGGTGCCAGAGTTATCGAATGCGACAATGTTCAGGTAGTTATTACCCGCTGTTTACCCGTCAAAGAGTTTGATAACAGATACAACATCGGGTTGAAGCCATAAAATCAGATACATAAATACACAGGTATATACTGACCTTATCAGTTGGGTGTATACTTTATACAAGTGATGTTTACGATTGTCAACAGACCGTATTTGTAAAGTGAAATTATTGCATTTGACCCAAAACACAATGGGTCTTGAATTCGCTTAGGCGCTAGTCAGTTGTAGCACTGATCTGTTTGGTTAAGGCTTGTAAGTTTACTGTTGATCGCGGTGACGTGTTAACGTTGATCACAGTGACGTGTTAACCTAACTTTGATCACAGTGACGTGTTAACCTAACGTTGATCACAGTGACGTGTTAACCTAACGTTGATCACAGTGACGTGTTAACGTTGATCACAGTGACGTGTTAACGTTGATCACAGTGACGTGTTAACGTTGATCACAGTGACGTGTTAACGTTGATCACAGTGACGTGTTAACGTTGATCACAGTGACGTGTTAACGTTGATCACAGTGACGTGTTAACGTTGATCACAGTGACGTGTTAACGTTGATCACAGTGACGTGTTAACCTAACGTTGATCACAGTGACGTGTTAACTTTGATCACAGTGACGTGTTAACCAAACGGTGATCACAGTGACGTGTTAACCTAACGGTGATCACAGTGACGTGTTAACGTTGATCACAGTGACGTGTTAACGTTGATCACAGTGACGTGTTAACGTTGATCACAGTGATGTGTTGATGTTCATCACAATGACGTGTTGATGTTGATCACAATGACGTATTAAACTAACGTTGATCACAGTGATGTGTTAACGTTGATCACAGTGACGTGTCAGATGATGACAGCAGTGCGTGACTGCTCACCTACACCATACAATGTGCTGGTTCGAAGCTTCGATCAGTCACCAAAAAAAAAAAAAAAAAAAAAAAAAAAAAAAAAAAAAAAAAAAATTCCCAATCATTAACTGGTAGAGAACAAGATCTCAGTAATGGCATGCTCGATTCCAGTTTCTGGTTACATAAGCGTACCACCGGTGACTGGTATAGATCAATACCCCCAGCCATCAGTTGCTTCATCTTATACGCCAGTCCTGTCATTTACCATCAATCTTTACAAGACAATAACAGGGGTGGGATGATGGAGGGAATAAATGCTTTAGAGATGAGGGGTTAATTATAAGATCTGCACCCTTTCCCCTTTAAACTCTTGCCTAACAAGTCACCGGGAGGGAGGGGGGTGTTGATGTATCGGGGGGGGGGGGGGTGGAGGGAGTAGAAAGTGCTAGAACGAGTTATCAACCTTTACAAGAAATCGATTAGATCGTCAGAATACGACACGTGGCACCGCCGCCCCTCCACTTCTTCTTCCCCCCACCCCCACCCCGTACACACCCACCCAGGCAATCGTTGAATAACCGTGGCAAAAGTCAACTGACTTGTGCCGTCACGTGACTAGCACTGACTGAGTGACTGTACGGTGACTTTTCTTCCTGCCAGATCTATCGTTTTCTCGTTTAATTGGCTAATGCTGCTCCCAACACGTTATTACCCTGCAACGATACACATCTTCAGATGTGACAGCCGAGTAATAAACGCTTGAACACAACCTTCTCACAATGTTGTTTTTTTCCCCCACCGCCATTATCGCTCCTTATAGCTCTTTTAGAGTCTTTTAAAATTATTTTTTTATTGTCGATTACCACATTAATTTTTAATTATAATTAAATCCTAATTAAGTCAAAGACTGATTAAACTTCCCGGAAATGTGAGAGAGAAAAAAAAAAGAAGAAAAAGGGAGTCAAGGCGCCGTAAAGTCTACCCGCCTTCAGGATATATTAATTCTATAACTCCCATTTCGGACACGGCAATGATAGCAATTATTTTTTAACTTGCAATCGTGTAGCGATAGAGGCAAATAAATAATAGGATGATGAGGAGGATTGATCTAGAGCGACAACGGCCTGATACCCCGCCTCCCCACCCAGCCGTCCTACACGTATTTCACTGCCATTTGTTTGTTTGTTCAGCGCTAAAGAGTAAATATTGATTGGCGACGTGGCAGCGATAATTTCAATTATCTTAATACTTGCTTATGTCAGGAACTCGGCGCCACGACAATCGAAAGGAAAAGGTTATGGGACTGAATGGATCCTCGAGAAGGAGGTCTTTAAAACCCATCTCCCCCAACACTTGCGGGTGACGTGGCCAGGAACACCTCGATACGTTGCTGATCGTTCACGCTAAAACCATCAGCGGGGGAAATAGAAAAAAAGATGATGGCAGCTTCGATTTCTTATGGTGACGTGGCGTTCCCTGTCCGCGATCCTGCCGGATCGTTATAACGACAAATTGAGACTTATTTGAGGTAAGGGTTTTAAAACAGGAGGGTAATTTTCTTACAGTGGTGACGTGGCGGGAATGGCGTGCCTAATTGTTTGGCATTGGTATGGCAGGGAGATGGGGAGCGGGGGGAGGGACAACAAAATATAGCCAGTTAGAAGATTCTGGATCAAATTAAAGACAAATGGCTTTAAGGGATGTGTACTGCTTCGATGTTACTAGGTAACGGCAAAACAAAACAAGTAATTCATTCGTGATAACGTCATCTCTTTAAGTGAAGAGTTCAGTCTACCTTGGTTAACAAAGCACACAACTCATTTAGAGATCTGTGTTTTGAGTCGTTTGAACACGCTAATTTAGACTAGAACTTAACTTCTATGTTAATAAACATAAAAACTATTGCTGTATTCGGACACTTTAAAGAAATAATCTGCTCATGAACTGTCATTCAAAAGGATTATGGTAAAGCTTCATATGTTTGCAGATGTACTTCATGTGTCCCCCAACTGCCAAGAACCTCAAAGGAGCCTCCTTACTGTAGCTTTTCCCCCCTTCAAATTTGAAACCTCCCATTGACTGGTGGCTCACACGGATTATTCACGCTATGAAGCACCCCCCCCCCCCCCATGTTTTGGCTCCCATCACAGTGTGGAGTTGTGTTTTTTTCTCGAGCGCCGTACCCAATATTGGCGGGAAAACTTGAACGCCCCAGCGCGTGCGGCGTAGTACGCCTGTCCATTGAGAAGTGAGATCAATACATCGCGGGAACCACGGGCTGCTTGTGATTGGCTGATCGTCTCCCCCCAAAGAAGCGAGGGAGCCGCACCAGCACCGGACTCTGATGGCGGTAAGACGTAACACCACTCGAATGGGCTTATCTGAAAATGTGCCTGGATTCAATACAGCCCCCTCAACACAGGCAGCCAAATCTAATCATCCCCACTCACTTTTCTTCATGACTTTTTATGGATCCCTATCTGTGTGGCGCCAACAGACCGACTGTGTTCCTGTTATCCTCAGATCATCAATCGAGCCAATGACAGGCCAGGAGAAACGTAGGCCAGCGTCTGGCTGGATGAAGATATAAAACTTGCAACTTTCAACCATAACCTGTCTTAAACAATGAAGCTCAATTAACGCTCTCAAAGATGGGAGGGAAAAAAATTTGCTCGGTTTGTTTTGAATAAGCATAAGCGCGGCGCGAAAATCTGATATTTCGTTTCACAAAAATATCATGAATACATTTTCACACTGCTCAAGGAATATTTTTTTACATAATATATACACTTAGCTTATAACTAATACAAGCTCTGAACTTTCATTTTTACCTTTTTAAAAAAAAAAAAAAAATCAAACACTCAAAGCAGTGCAACTTCAAAAATGAGGTACCGCCGATAACAGCTTTGATGTTGAAATTTTAAAATTTTCTTTTTCTTGTTATCAATGAAAAATCTTAAGACAAATGAGTTTTTTAACAAAGGTGTCTGTGTGTCATGAGTTCTCCACGCGGGCTGTGTGAAAGCCGTGAGTTATCATAAGCAGTCAGACCTAATAGGTGCCGGTACATCCGCTGTCACTAGCACCAGTGCTTGAGGGCTTCTTCTTTGGTGCTTGTCTTTCTCTTAGTGCCACAGTGAATGAGTTAGATGGCATATAGCTGTAAGTGGATAAAATGTTGGGGCACCAAACAGCAAACCTGTAACAACTATTTACAATCTGTACAGGAACCTATGTCGAGTATGTGATTTGTTTCTGTTTAGGATCTGGGAAGCATGTCACTTATGTGTTACTTACTTAAAAACATTTACAAATGTAATCGCTAATAGTATACTGAAGTTGGGCAACAAAAATACACAGTTGCTTAACTGTTTTCAATCTTTATTCCTTAAAGGTTACTCTGGTAAAATAATATTGGATACTATAAAGCGAATTTTGGATGATAAACCTTTGCAAAAGTTCAACTGCCTTCGCGATTCAAGTTTCATTTTACTTCACAACATTAATATTTCAACATCTACTTTCTGTCATCTTTTAAAAAAACCAAATTATAGTTTGTGAGTGTGTGTATCATACACACTCACAAACTATAATTTGTTTTTTTTTGCAATGATACTGTATGTTTTAAATGGCTCCATCGTTGAAATACATTTATAAATTATATCCCTACGCTAAGACACCTTGTATAAAGTATAAAACTTCAGGTTTTGTGTGTAGGCCTCCAAACAGAGATAAATATCAAGGTATACTCAAACAGAGATAAATTAAACATCAAGCTATACTAGACTTGACGCAACTCCTAACTTCTTGTTTCACTTGCAACTAATTAAAAAATTAAATGTCAAGCCCTATTATTGTACTAATGTGATCAAACGTATGCTATAAGTATATGAAACACACTTGTTATGAACTACGTTTGGTTCAAATTTTATCAAAAGCTATTTTATATGGCTGTTAAAAGAAAAATTAAAAAAAAAAATTAAACAAAAATAAAAAGACGAGCATGTCCATAATTTCTCGAGTTTCTTTATTATGCAACCACTAAAAGATGTATTTAGGAGGGGGGGGGGGGCGCATGAGGAGAAAAAAATAACAGAAAGAGGCTCTTTTATTTTAGTAAGGAGTATTTGGTGTGTGTGTGTGTGTGTGAGGAAGGGGGGGGGGGGGGTAAACCCCGTTTCCGTGTACCACCGATTAAACTATGTAATAAAATACGGGGAGTAGCCAAAATTTTAGAACAAAACCATCTGTAATCTCAGACAGAATTAATGGCATCAACTGGACTTGCTAAGGCGTATTCCCATCCCCCCCTCCCCCCACACACACAGCGCAACACAAACCCATAGAAAAATAGAGACGAGTGACGCTACATACAGCAGATCTTTATAGCATCGACACAATATTGGTTGCTGCGTATACACCAGTTTAAAATAAGCAGCTTTTCTAATAAGAAAACTTAACGAACTAACTAATTAATTTACAGCAACATTTTCAGATTATTTTCATCAGTTTATGGCGTCCATCAAAAAGATCTAAATTTTAAATGGTCCTCCATAGTCCAAAAACAGTCGTATCTCCCCCCTCCTCCTGCTAAAATAATATAATGAATTTTGATATTTAAACGTTATCCCGTTTAACAAGCACATGTACATACATACATTCAAAGATAATAATTTATCATTAATATTTCCTTTAGCATGTAAAACACGCTTACATTCTTTTCATGAAAGCCTTTCAATATACATTGATACGTATGTTTATGTGCGTGAACGCATACCATGTAAGCACATTATGAATGTAAGATAACTCAAAGTGTGAAAACAAGCTCAAGCAACCACACAGGATAAAGCAACAAAAACCGTGTTTACCTTAGGCTAGGCCACATGGGAAGGGCAGACCCAAGTCGTGGACTCTCGGCATCAACACACATCCAATAAACACACACGGAGCCAGCTAGCTCGACTTATGAAAAACAATATTAAAAAAAAAAATATCTGATTGCTGGAACCCCAGGAAAATGTGACTAATCCTGAAGGGGACTGCACCGATATTTTCTTAGCGATACAATCGAGACGAATTACTGGAATCGATTCTACATAAGAATTTGGCAAAAAAATTTTTTTTATTATATACAATTAACAACAGTCCATAATCTGATTGGCTTAATATCGAGTGATGGCGTTTATACATACACGAGAAAGAACTGAGTTAATTTTAGTGTTTAGGTCAGTTTAGGATAATTTTAGAATCGGGATAATCGAAGTGAACCACGAGAACATAGGGTGAGGGGTACTCTCTGGAACAAAACAAGCTTACAGGAAAAATGGATGGAATCGGTTCTTTTCTTTTCACAGCTAGCGTGATCCCGTTTACAGAATGTCAATGACTATTGGTGAGGGTGGGTGAGGAAGGGGGCGCCACTCGGTAATAGAGAATAAGGAAAATGTACCCCTTGCATCCAATTAACTGGAGGCGATCAGGACCAGGGGAGGGTAAGGTTGATTGAGAAGCGGAGGGTGGTAGAGATGCCATAAGAGAGTGTATTGTAATGTACGGTACGACGGTGGGTCGGGGTTAACCTAGAGACACAAGGAGAACACGGCTACAGGGGTGGGGGCACGGGGGGTAGGGGGGAGCGCTGCGGTGAAAACTAACGATGGCCGAGAAGAAATACTCAATTTTTATGTAAGCAGAGGCGAAGGGGAGAGAAGTGATAATAAAATTAGTGTCGGCTACACAAGATAATAGAAGCAAGGGGGGGGGGGGGATAGGTGAAAAGAGCTAGGCAACAACGGCTTGGATTGGCCCAACACTACATTAATCTGGCATTCATTAACAGTCATTTCAAAACCATTCAGCGTTTACAGCGGGGAGCCGGTACACCCACCCATTCAACCGTGAGCCCTGGCCAGATTTCTCTTTCTCTCCACACATCACAACAGGCACCATTAAACAATCTCCAGCCATTTTCTACCATTAAGTTTACATTCACGCCAATCTACTCACATGTAGGATTACTAGCTATTCTTACTACCTATTTTGGTCAGTTGATCTAATCCCTATATATATATATATATATATATATATATATATATATATATATATATATATATATATATATATATAAGATTATTTAATCCCTATTCACTATATATATGCGAATATATATATATATATATTGAATTTTATATATATACATTAGCATGTACACAAATTATATATATATATATATATATATATATATATATATATATATATATATATATATATATATATATATATATATATATATATATATATAGACCTATATGTTTTTATTTATTTATTGTATATATACGCAGTTAAAAGGTGTAGGTATAGATTTCTAACGTGACGAAACTAGGTTAGACCCAGCCAAGCAAATAAAATATATCCAGAAACTGCCTGGAGCGATAGCGAACAAGTGAGTGTAATAAAACACACGATAGAACAACAAAAGGCGTGAGCACAAGCCGGGGAAATCAAAATAATTTAGCTATGTAAGAAAAGAACTCGGGAGAGTGCTGGACGGGTAGGGTGGGGGAGAAGGGAGGGGGGGGGAGGTTCAGCAGTCAGCGACCCACTCACAGGACGGATCAACTGTTTCTTTACAACAGGCTGAATAAATAAAGAGCTCAGCTTTTTTTTAAAGTCGAGCTACAACGGTACATAAATAAATGCTCTAGTGATTACTCTGATGTAGTGGTCGAAAAGACTTCGTTTTCTCTTCAGTAGAGAGTCCATTTAAACCACACTATAGCGATGTGCAAAACCCCAAGCTATCATCTGCTACACATGTGTGACACGCGTGCGATAAACCACACAACGTGACATGCTAATTACTGACACGTCGTGGCTACCAGCTGACCAGTGCCAGCACCATCACGCTAGAGCAGTTTGTTCAAACTGTTGGCTTCTGACCGGCTCACCAGCGCCGCCGTGTGTTGTTATTTCAGTGGGGAACACAGGGCGGTGGAGTTAGAATCCCCGCACAAAGATCAAACTTTCCTACAAGTGAGGGTTCCATACTTCTGGCGCCAGACCACGCCGCCGGGGCCAAAACTGGCACCCTAAAAATGGAGAGTCGAGGGGAAGTAAGCGTGGGAGGATAAAGGCTAAGGGAGGTAAGCGTGACAAAGCTTGCGACCATCAAGGTTTTGCTTAAAAGAGAGAACAAAAAAATATACACATGCATCTAAACAGGGAACAGATGAGAAAGCTGCCATGTAATAAATGCAACCATCTGATACACTAACTTTAAAAATAAAAAAGTTTGTTTTAATCAGGTAGTCAAAACGAAACAAAACTACAACAACAAAACCCCACCAAGGCGAAATAACTCGCGATGTATGCGTGGTTTAAACCCAGCAAAAAACAAAACAGCCAAAAGTGTGCGCTCGTTGGCAGGGCGTGTCGATAAAATCAATAGACAGACTGTACTCAAAAAAAATCTGCTTCCAACTCAATCCGTTACCATAGTAACAATCTCGACGCTTACCCGGCCAGCCAATCAATCAAATCGATAGCTAACGCTTATCAAACCCCCACTCCTTACCATTTTTTTATATAAAAAAAAAAGAAGGGCACCCTCCTCTGCCCGAAATCACCCGATTCTATGAACGGTGTACCATGTGATCTTTCCATAGCGTGACCGGTCTGTCTGCTACCCCCCCCCCCCCCCCCACCCCTTCCCATCACTCCTCATCCAATTCCATTTAGCTTCCCCCTCCCCATCTTTGCACGCAGGTTATACCTAGTGGATGTGGTGTCGAACCCGTAACCACTATCATGCAACCATCGCTAATAGCCTCCAGAGATATCGATTCCTAACCGTTCATCGCATCTGCTAATGAGAAAACAGAACCGTGGTGAAATAATTATAAAAAAAAAAATCAATTTCCGATACAAACCCCGAGCCTTTCATGATAGTGAGTGGCTTTAGTCAAGTGTCAGATAGCGCCTGTGTGCACAGCGATGCACCAGCGGAAGTCATTGGGCGCTGGGTGTACCAATCAATGGATCAATGATAGATGAACAGAGCAACAAGGCGCTAACCACGTCGATACGTCTCATCACTGGCAAGTGGCGGGCTAAATGCTGAACACCTCCAGTACACTTGCACCGTGAACTAAACAAAAACCTTTAACCACCCTCTCTACTGGTTTATTATACTTGATTACTATTTCCTAACACGTATTTCGGAAATGAGGTTGGGGGGTATAGTTTGAAAAAAAAAACAACCTTTTAGTCACATGTAATTAAGAAGTTAGTTACAGCTACTTTCGAAAATAGCCGCAGAGTGATTTTAACCAATACACTGAACCAGCCTTGATTTACAAATACTTCGACAATATACATCAAAGGGAATTTGTGACACTGAATGTCATATAAGTAAACCTCTAATGGTAGATATGGGCTATTGATCACAGCAAGAACGTGTAAATAGACACTAAAGTTGAGCCATGGCAAAGAAAAAGTAAACACAAAACGATACCTTAATTCGTATCATTTTAAAAATCAGATTTTCTAAACTCTTAAATTATGTTACAATTGCTAACAGGCTGATATGAGAATAAAGACGGAATATCATTATGAACAAACCGACCTCCCCACCCTACCCCCACGGCCGCCGTCTCCCACAGCTCACCCCCGGCGCGAGTGTCCCTCCCCCCGATCAATACCAACCTCCACCAGTCAATCAAATCAATGCGGCTTTCAGAGAGAAAAATAATTTGCTCCCATTCTTACATTTTCGTTTCCATGGTAACCACTCCATCTGCGATTGCAGGAAAAGAAAAAAAAAAGAGTATGAAATCGATGAATTCTATCCACCCCCCCTCCTCCTCCCTCCCTACCGCGCCATCTTCAGCCCCGATCTAGTGTAGATTAAGTCGGCAATCGTTCAAATCTATAGCTCACCATCACTCACGTGTCATCCTGGGACTTTACATCGATAAACAAACACGTGCTACTGGGGGCTCCATTCAAAGCCAAATGATAAAAACTATCATTAATATTGCCAGCCCTTGAGTCCTACACATTTGGTTAATAACAACTTCTCTAATTGAGCACTATCAATAATCGATACTTATTTTCATTTCAATTCAAAATTGCCGCTTTACGCAGTGTTCGGCGAAATTATATATTGGAAAAAAATTATCTCGTCCAAATGTGTGGAAAACAGTGTATTGAATCACACTTAGCAGAAGTTCAAAGTTGAGGGTAAAAAAAAAAATCGATCGTACAAGTCGTGTTTGGGTGTGGATGGCACCGACTACCTAGTGTCAGGCTTATCTGAGCGATCCTCGGAGATCTACACTACACAAGTACGCTGGTTCGCCAAAACATATTGGATCGAAAACTCGGAGATTGAAAACAAATTCAATATCGGTTGAGAGAAGGGAGGGGTGGGACGGGAGAAGGAAAAAAAAAAGCCAGCTAGACGCTCGATCGGTTGCCAGGGCAACGATCTCATCAGGATTTTCCCAAGACCGCTAATCTATCAAATCGATAAATTCTGGCTACCACCAGAAACTTAAACATGGTTGCTACAACTGGCCAGGACATCGGCCGCGGTCACGTGCTGGGTCAAACTCTGCCAGGCTGTTCCACACGATCGCTACACAAAACGGTTATTATAAATTCTTAACTGAACGCTTTCATTAATTCGCTTTATAATCCCCGCATTAAGCTACACCTAACAAGAAAGTAGCCAGAAGAAAAAAAAATACTGTAAAGCCGTGTAAAGACAGCAGTCAATGATTATCGAAGATGCACCAAAGCTACAAGACAAGACAACGAAATCCTTGTGAGTTAACTCGCCGTGTCTGCCCCGAGAAATCAATAGATTACACAAGCCCTTGTGATTAGCCCCAAATCTTTGTCTTCCCCCAACAACACATCTCGACACCAAAAGCATCCCTTTCCCTCCGTGTCGCGACAAAGCAATGCACATGCATAGCTCTAAAACTAATGAGAGGAACAAAGAGAGGGGAGGGGGGGGGGGGGGGGGGGACGGAATCAATAGATTTGCCAAAAATTCAACTCATATGGGAACGCCGGCCTCAGTGAAACGATCGATCAGGCAGACAGGTCGATAGAAATAGGACCATTGTGTTGGCAGACCTGCGGACAGCAAAGACAAAAGGATAGACTGGTCTCTACTTCATTTTAGCGGGTACAGCGGTGTCTGGTGGGATCAACCGCTGTGGTCGGGTGGAATTTATACAACAATACGGTGGTGGGATGCGGAGGTGTGTTGGTGGTCGTGTGGCTGTGGTCGTGTGGTTGTGGCGAGGATAGATGGTCGTGTGGCTGTGGTCATGTGGTTGTGGTGAGGATAGATGGTCGTGTGGCTGTGGTCGTGTGGTTGTGGCGAGGATAGATGGTCGTGTGTCGATCCTAGTGTAGCAATGGTGTGTGATGATGATCGTAAGAGCTTGTTAAAGTAAGACTAGTAATCAGAAACTTCCCTCAGGCCTATACATTCTAAAGCCATTTAGTACCTATTATTTCCAATTTCTAACTACTCTAACCTGTTTCTAAAATATTATTCTATTGGTTACTCTGATTTAAGAGAATAAAACAATTCTAATGCAGATAAATAAACGACAATGCCCTGACAGATTTGTACATATACATCATCTATCACACACAACGTGTAAATGTTTAGAAAACCAATCCAATTTTTTTGTGCAAAGCGTGAACAGTGTATGTGACCGAAACTACTGTTTGAACAACTAGAAACATGTTATCTCTGTATTGATCCCATCTGAAACTAACCAAATGCTATAATCAATCGATGATGGTTTTTCTCCCCAGCTACAAGCTATTAATCGATACAGCTTGTACTTAAACATATGCCATCAATCGATGGGAGTAACATCCCCTTGTTCACACTACACCATCATTTAACTTAGACTCGAATAAAATACTACAATGGTGCATACAATCATATCTATCTATCTATCTATCTATCTATCTATCTATCTATCTATCTATCTATCTATCTATCTATCTATCTATCTATCTATCTATCTGTCTATCTGTCTATCTATCTATCTATCTATCTATCTATCTATCTATCTATCTATCTATCTATCTATCTATCTATCTATCTATCTATCTATCTATCTATCTATCTATCTATCTATCTATCTATCTATCTATCTATCTATCTATCTATCTATCTATCTATCTATCTATCTATCTATCTATCTATCTATCTATCTATCTATCTATCTATCTATCTATCTAATCTATCTATCTATCTATCTAATCCATATATCTATATCTATATCTATATCTATATCTATATCAATATCAATATCTATATCTATATATATACATATATAAGCGTGTGTATACAAGTCGATTTTGGTTTCTGATTTGTAACTTCATAAAGGAACCGTATTGAAGAAACTGAAGTGCTAATAACATAAGACGCCAGCAATTATCTCCTGATAGATCTATAGGAGAACACAATAGGAGAACCTTCACGGGCTGACAGCTGCACCCGCCCCTGCAAGCAGGCAGATGGCGTAACTATCGATGCGTGCTGCCACACCCCGGGTGGGGCAGACTCCACTGCTGAACGCCTTCAGCAGAGACATGAAGTCAGGTTCAACCTTAACACTGCTATACAGTCTGACGCTGTCTCACCCAGTGCCGATTTAAGGCGGAGGCTGATTGGGCCGCGATGAGGGGCCTCAGAATTACTAGTTAAGACACTATCAAGGATTGTGAAATCAAATTTAGTTTAACCTTGAAGATACTGAAGATCGTGAAGCAAAATATTTCACGAAAATGCACATATATCCAAAAATGAATTATTTAACTTCTATCACAGTCTATGAAACTGAGTAAAAAAAAAAACAGTTTCAACACAGGAAAAAAAATGGACTTTTAAAAAGCTGCATCTTTGAAAAAAATTGTTCAAAAAACAAAGTTGTTTATAGATATATTTGCATAGACTAAAGCAATTGTCCGTGACTATTATTATAGACACCGATGTAGTGTACCACAAATAATTTTTTTATTTAAAAACATAAAAGCAAAATCTGAATCTTTAAAAAAAATGGCTTTATCTAACAAAAACAAAAGATTATTATCTTAAATAAAAAAAACGATATATTTATATATATATATATATATATATATATATATATATATATATATATATATATATATATATATATATATATATATATATATATATATCGTACTATTGGCCTTAAGAATTGTAGAGCTGGCATCCCTATAAGCGTACATATGATTTTATTCAATGAGTTCCAACTATGTCGCCATCTGATAAAACAAGATTTCTAAGTTGATTTCTCTAGTAAGACCTCGGTGACAGGATGTACAAGTCGTGAGCGGGGAGATAATCTGCTCAGCTTAACAAAGCTGCCGAGCTAAAGAAGCTCTTGTCCATCATAAAAAAATGGCTCCATGATATTCAAGCGTCTAACAAAAAAAAAAAAAAAACCCTAACCACTGTAAGACGCGAGTCATGTCCTTTCGATGATATAGATGTCTTTGACTACATGTTTACTCAATATGTGAATAAGTCTAAACACATCGACTGAAGAGCGTCTGGATTGGGTTGTTTTCCTGACTAATTATTGGGAAAAAGAAGAAAGAGAAATCAATGGTCGGACAAGTGGAACATGTAATTGAAAGTCGAGACAGCCGTGCAGTGGGGGGTAGGAGATCACCGCTTGGTCATGTGACTTCAACTTGCCGGTCAAACATCTCGGAGACGACGCCATCTTCCAGCCGGCTAACATCATAGCGGCGGCTGTAAACTTTAAAACACTAGTATTTCAAGTGAATAAATCATGATAAAATACATAGAGCTAATATAAAATCGATAGGTAATGGGAAACGCCCTTCTTCTTCCCTCCCCTACCCCCTGCTGAAATCAATATCTTGAAGGCAATCAACACGGCATCCTCGCTCAGCATTAAATACACTTATCATCCTCCGCGGCTTAAGACAATGGCGAAGCAAGGAGTTTAACGACGTTCGTTCGATATTTGTCATTCAAATTTAGTGGAAGCTAAGGTTTTTTTTTTCCGCGTGAAAGAAGAAAACAAACACGCACACAGCGGGGAGGAAACTGATTGGAAATCCTCATTCTTGTGCCAAGTGTGAGGTCAATATTAGCAAACTTTTGTCCTCAGCTGAAACCTGGTGCTCCTTGTTTTACCAACCTTTTATCCTGCTAATGATTAAAAGGGCTCGCCCGCCGCTCGCTGCAAACAACGAATTCACCCTCAATGGGCGTTTAGTTCACATTTAATGGCCAATAGTGTTGCGGACAAATAAAGCCTAATTCCAGAAGTGTCTAGATTAAAAATCCCCATGATTTCCAGACAAGAGCTTCTCTTCAAATGAAAAAGTAAAATCAATATCGAAAAGTTCATGTGGAGATTGAATATTCTGATCCAAGAAAAAGCGAGACAATTCAAAGAGGAAACACGCAAATACCAGCTGTAACAAAGCTGAATTAGAATGAATATTTCCAATGAGATAACGGATGGAAGAAATACGAGTAAAGACCTTACACCGAAGTCATCAGTGAATCAATGCAAACTACAAAATAGTGTCCAGTCCTTCAATACTGTTTTTTTTTTTCTTAATACCGTATTCGGTAAAAAAAAAATTATAAAGATATTTTAATTTACTTTAGAATGTAGATGAAAATAACATGTGTCTGTGAGATAAGGATACTATTTTTTTGTAATCAATACTCATGATAACGCGAAATGAAAAAAAAAAGTGATCTTTTAATTAAGCTGACATTAGTTGGTTAAACATGATAGCTTTATACCTATATAAAAACTTTCTATTTAGGGATGCAATTAAGAAAACAGAAGTTAATGTTTAAAGGTAGATGCATTCTAGTGCCTATGAGAATATAAAGAGATCAAGCAACCATTTTTCAAACTATTTTAAGAAATATTTCAACACCATCCGTTTTATTACACGTTGAATTCTGGAAACTAACATAGAACAAACAGTCGATCGGACAGCACAATGGGATGAAACAGCGCCTACGGTGCCCTACCAAATAGCCCCCCGATATACTGACTCCATTTAACTCCAAGTCGTATTTCACGGGGCGGCTCGCCGACCCTAAAGCGCAAGACGCTTTCGCCTAACCATCTCCGCTTTCATCAAAGGCTTCAATGATTAATGAACTAGGAAATATGATCATTAAATTTCCCTTATGGATTTTCACAGACTTTCACCACGTGACCAGTAGTCAGTTATGCAAAGCAGGGATCGATTGGTATCTAGGATGTAAATGCGGGTAGTTGAATATTTTAATTAACCGTCAATGCTGCTGGTCGCCAGGTCCCCTCGTGAGCACACTTCGGCCATTCAACCTTACAAACACACGCACGCTTGTACACATCTATATATATGTCTATCTATATATATATATATATATGAATATCTATATATCTGTCATATATATGTAGCCTTTATACATCTAAACATAGCTGTATTAATTCGTGTTTTCTTGTTTGCGGTAAAACAACAAAGCACGTCAACTAAACGAAATGACTTACGCAAGTCACTTATTGTGTTATCATTAGAAACTTAACAACCAACTCATCATTGTCCCACATGCAGCCCTCTCCCTCCCTCCCTCCCCTAAAGAACCGACACAATGGCTAGTGGCTAGCGCTGTATCGATTGATCTCTGATTCCCCCCTCCCTGATTCCGAATAAAGAGTTTTTCCTTGCCATCGAGTCCCGATCATTGGCAGAGCCATCACCATAGAAACAGTTTGCAAGTTAATAAATTGCCTGGAAAATGTGTACGTTTACAGCTCTTTGTTTGCGACATTAGAAAAAAAAAGGTGGGGGGGGGGGGGGCTGTGTAGGGGTGGGGGAAGCAATAAGAAGATGCTAGAGCAAGTTCTACTGGCTGCTGGCGATTGAATTCCATCGGGTATAGACCTCGGCCGCTCTTCGATCAATGAATAATCCTGTGTTTACCTATGTGTGGGTTCTGGACAAACAGATACAAAAAAAACGACCCAGAGACAATAGCTAAGAAACAGTTATGTGCTTGATTACAACTTTAAGCGTGCCACACAAACGTTTGTTTAAAGAACAACACAACCAACTGCTGCCCTGTAACTGTTCTATACATCTGATTAAATCAACACACCCATGTAATCTGTTTCAATGGGAAAATTATTCTCATTTACTCTTTTTTAAATGTTTTTTTTTAAAGATGATCAAAAAGTTGAAAATGGAGGGTTCATTTTTTGATACAATTGTCTGAGTTACAAAAAAACATAATAATGGGTTAACCATTATTTTATTAAATCGAGAAACACAAATTCAGAAAAATGTTGACATGTGTATTTAAATAAATTGAAATTGTAAAGAATTATAGACTAGATCTATAAATATTATTGACTTAAACAAGTCAAATCTATTTAACTATATGGTTTTTATACCAAAATCTTTGCGTACTCATTCTTTTAAGTTGTATTCTTTTAACTACTCTAATGTTTCTATAATAAGAAAAGAATAGTATCACTACATAGTAATTTAATAACTAAGTATCACATGAAGAAACACAAAAGCTAACTTTATGTAGGTTGGCAGCCAAAGAAGCAAACTATAAACAGAGAAAAGTTCATAGGGGTTGAAAATTTGCAATGTTTCAAAATTGTATTTATACTACACATCACAAGAATATTTTAAAAACTAAATTATCTTTAATAAGTTAAAAAATGTACTAAGTAAGGATGGACTCACAAGCTTGGAGACCAAAGCAGATTAAGAAGAGAATAAAACCAACAACTCAATATCAACTGGATGGACTCAGGGGGTTAGGGGTCATACATTTATGATGTCCACACGCGGGGGGGGGGGGGTGTCAGAAAAAAACTGACTTTTGTGGACGCATATTGACTTTTATAAGGAAAAAGGTGGATCTTTGTGTGTGTGTGGGGGGGGGGGGGGGGGGGGGGGGGTCCCAATAAAAAAAATGTGGACGTCATAAATGGATGACCCCTTACAACAAAACAGAATAAAACATGAAACAGAGGTAACAACCAGAGATTTGCTGAAAGAATTATACACACTACTGCTAGGCCTACCCAGGTTCCATCTTGATGGGCACCAGATTAAAAATATTAGCTCCCAATTCATTAAGCCACTTACTGTACAGTAGAGTCAAATTTTCTCAGTGTAAAAAAGAAGCTGTATACTTCCAAGAATTATCCCCCAGTTTATTGCTGTTAGGGTAAGGATTAGAGCCACAGCCAGAGTAGTAAAAGCAGGAAACACACACACACAACTAACAGAAACAACTTATAAAAGAGCTTCTCTAAATAAAAATTAAAGTTGTTTGAGTGATATGTCTGTTCCTTACCTGTTGTGTGTGTTATCAAGCTGGACTTTTAATACACCTTAAATAATCTCTCATTTATATAAAAAATACAGACACAAAACAAAGAAAACCACACAATTTAGTATTATTAGATTATCTATGAGTACTAAAATTAACCTTGAATGATACTTGATAAAAAGTAGGAATACAAAAGTTGATAATTCAATATAATGAAGCGTAGGCTCTTGACAATATAATTAATAAATTAGGAATAACATAAATGAACATGATAAATATATCAATGCTGTAATGTTAGTTTTACTTTCAATTCTTCGCTCTTTTCAACAAGACATTCTCCTGTAAGAACCCAATTACTGGCAGATGATTAATTACGTTAGATTATAAGCTAAGCAGTGCTCAAGATCTGATTAAACATGGTGACAATATTTTAAAATTTCATAGTAAGTTTAACTCGTACTCATTTTTTGTTGTTTTTACTTTAAAACTTACTTCTAGATCAGAATCGATAATAAAAAAGTAATAGCTTAGAAAAAAACTAAAATATGAATGGAATGAAGTAAATTTAAAGTCTTAGGTGTTTTAGGCCCAATTTATATATTCAATTTTATATAGACTATTTAAATGCATAGGCCTATTCATCTTATTTTCTTGAGATGAAAGAAAAAGTAATGCAAAGGATACTTTTATTTTTATTGAAGTACACTAAGCTTGCTGAGCCTGAATTAGGCCAACAGTTAATTCTATTATTTAATTGATTAGGCTAAATGTAGTATTACTTGCTAACCCGGAGGTGTGGCCGGTTGATAACAACAATATGGCGTACACACCGGATGCATGACTTCCGACGATTTTTGTCTTAGTTCCAGTGACCTTCTTAGAATTACTGTTTAAAATGTTAACCACGAGCAAAATGGCGTGGTTTTCATGTTATAACAACAAACTATAAGTGGCAGGGCTATATATGCCAAAAAAGCATTTTAAAATTTGGATTGGAGAATGTAGGCTAAATTCAAAAGTTGGTTTCATTAAAATTAATAGAACATTTAAAATATCGACGGTGTAGGTAGAAAAATGAGCATGAAAGTAAAGCATTATTAGTTTTATCAGTCTATGAAAAAAGAAATCAAATATTGTGAGCTGTTTTTTTATAAGACCTGTGTTCATGACACTACCAATTTTTATTTTGAGAAACTTTGGTGCATAGTCAATTAAAAAATCGAACCTATCCATGGTTTGCCATGGCTTCAAACGTAAGAGTAACATAACATCGGTTGTCGTGGCAAAGGTGTGTCATGCCATGGCAGTGAGTGACAATAAATAGGCCTATTAAATTAAATAATTCAGTTTAAAACAAACTAATTACCTCAAAACTAGTGCCTAATGGATTAAATATGGATGTCTATTATTCAGTGATCATGTTTAAATTGAAAATTGAGTAAATTTTAGATTAAGTTAGAAAATCTACTGAGCTAATGAACTAGGGCTACATCTTCATTAATATAATCTCAATGATAAATTATAACACAATGTTTTTTTGTCTAAAAAAGGTACAATAGTAGGCCTAAGTAATATATTAGTAATTTAAATATATATTATAGACCTTATGTCTATTTGTTTGAATAATGTCTAGATATATAATATCTATTGTTTAGGCCTCCTAACCAGTAGAACTGTTAGATCTACTCTAGGGCTCTGATGGCATATAATATATAATAGAGATCTATGGACCTAACTGATGAATAATATCAACTTTCTGAAACCTTAAAAATGTAGGCTTAACAAAGCTTGATAATGGGATATGAAGGCATTAATGAATACAAAAATTAAATGCCATCGTACGCCTAGCCTAGAAAAGGCTGAAGACATGAAAGATGCATAGATGATAGTGGGGGAGGGGGGGGGGGCAGACTTGTTTGTTTTGTGTTTCCTGACTGTACTGCCTCTCTTATAATTCACTAAAATTTAAATGAACCCACAAATAAAATAATAATTTATCAAAGAGACAACTCGAATCTATTTGTGTGCCAGCTTCCTACACACAAAGAGTTTTAGGGCAATGGGTATCGCCATATTGATTTTTTTTTTTTGAATTATTCCTATCGATAGCAGTCGAGTTCAGAGAGAGCCACTGCCAGGAGCATCAACTGGCCAAGTTTTCATAACAACAACGCTCGAGCAACAACTTCAATTGTAATTTTAAAAGATGTGAATCAACACACATTTTTAAAAACATAAATACTGTAAAAATAAAATTTAAAAAATAAACTTTTCACTTACTTGTAGCTCTTGCAAATCGAAGTTTTTCCAATACTGACACATCGACTGCATATTCGCAGCCATCTTGAACGGGATTATAGGCTCGATCGATTGGTCACATGACTTCCCAAGTATCGGAGAACTTTAAACAATATTACGCAGCCTGGCGTGCCAGAATTTGTAACGTTCTTAAAGAAAATAGAACAATTAATTTATTTACCATCAGAAAAATTCGTATCACCTGTTTTATCATAACTTAACAAATCAAATAAATTTTGTTAGAGAGTGCCACAAAATGGCGACTTCCATGGAGTTTGGAGGCTGGCGCGATCAGTTGAATAAACATCCAGTTTCTAAACTATTAAGAGAGAACAACGCCAAGGAGTCGATACTTAAACATAATATTGATACAAAAAGCATTTTTTGCACTCACGGTAGTAATTTATTTATATGGGATGCTTCTGAAGGACAAATTCTCCACTGCAATTTAAAAACGCTAAGCTCTCAACATCTGCCTAGTGAAGAGTGTCAACAAGCATCGCAACCCAGACTAGGTGGGAGCGGGAGCAACGCAAACTCTTCTAGTCCATCAATATCGAATATTGGAAACGCTGATTCCAAGGATGACACGCCCCAGTTCCAGGTGCCCATACTAACTGTCTAGCTTTAAAATTATTTCTTTTTCATTCATGAAAGCTAGTCATTAAAAACTTGAAAAAGAACCAGATCTAGAATCTAGACTAGAGTCTAGGTCTAGATCTAAATCTAGAGAATCTACTTTAGAATTTATAATACACCCTAGATTCTAGATCTACTAAGCCAGATTTAGAAGTATTGAACATTCAACAAGACTCATTCTAAATTCAGAAAAAAATATTCTAGATCTAGATCTAATTTAACTTTATTAAACAAACTTACTAAACTTACATTTTACGTACTACGCACATTTCCGATAATCATAATGGCACAATATATTGAATAGGAGAATCTTCTTTTAAAACTGGTGTTAGGTTACTGGAAGTTAACCAAATTACACATGTCTTGCTAATCAGTGTTAATGCTTACCCCAATCCTAGCCATATCATACACCTAACCCTAATTTCTAACAATAAAAGTTGACGAAATAGCAATACTAACAACCTAACATTATTATTATTATCAGACATCAGTATCCTCAATCATCCCAGTCTGGTTTGATTTTGAGCTAATCTGCTGTAAATCTATTTCTATAGACCCTATTTTACACAATACAGTAAATATTTCCTTAATTTAAAAAGTTGCATCCATACTTGTAGTGGCAAGATTAAGTCGAGTCTTCATAATCTTCAACACTCATGTTTTTTTCTTCACTACTATAGATCTTTTTTTTAATTTTAATGGTAGTGCTACAACAGCTAGTTGTTTGTTGGTCTATGAAAATGAAATATAATTTCCAAACTAATTGTTATATAAACCTAAGTTCACTATAAAAATAGCCCAACAGATAGTATTTTCTTTTTAATCTGCATTTTCGTTATCCATTCACTAAGGATAATTTGTTTGACGAATGATTTGTATCCATCACCAAACTTTGGTCTGCTGGACAGTGTGGTGGGGTGGTAGAGATTATGATTGCTAACCCAACACTCAAGTTCAAATCACCGGTGTGTGTTGTACAACCCTATATTAGTACAACTCGCAGGAGGGAAAGTAAAGCTGGGCATAGTGCTGACCACATTATCCCTTCATGTGCTGAGGTCACTGAAACAGGTAAACTCTTCCTCACCTGCCCCAATGACTATCAGGTTCAAAAGAGTACTTTACTTGCTTACTTTTTATCCCTACCCTGACCTTAGAAAAACATCAATGGTAAGCTCAGTTTTAAAAAGTGTGATTTTATTCTTCATCACCACCATCTTTTCCTGCTATAGCCCAAGACATATATGACAGATGAAGTAGAGTTAATCTTTTTTGATGACCTCAGGGGGAATGTGTGGTCAGTACTATGACCAGCTGCATGGTTTCCGTAACGTGAGTCAGGTGTGGAACATAGTTGGGTGGACCTGGGGGAATCCTATATGGAACATAGTTGGGTGGACCTGGGGGAATCCTATAGACTCTAGCCTGAGATCCAAAATTGAGACTTTAATTAAGCAGTCATAAGCTTTACTTTATGGCCACGGCATCGTTGATTGTATTCTTGAATTAGACAAAATTTGAAAATGTGAGTAAAATTAAGAGGACAAATATTTTTGAAAACTGTTGTTCTTAGTGTTGGTGTCTGTTAAATTTATACATTTTTTAGCATACCTCACAAATATCCCTTTTTTACTTAGAAACTTTCCCTAATAAAAATATAATTAAAAATCAAAAGCCAAAGATACAATTGCAGACCTAACATCATATTGACAGATAGACCAAGATAAACAATTTGTTTTTGTGATTAATTGGTTTTTTAAGATGTTAAATAACAAGTTCTTTCTAATGTATTCTAACTATTTTAATGTTTCATTAATTTTCATTATATATACATATATATATATATATATATATATATATATATATATATATATATATATAAATTGATGTTAATTTGTTTTTGCTAAGAGGAAAAACATGTTTTTTTCAAATTTGTCTTTTGGGTAACTTTGCAGTCTAACAAAATACTAAAGTTGAAAAGAAAATTCAAAGATTTTAAATAAGTAATTTCATACAGCATGAAATTTTTTTTTTTTTTTTCCATAAGTATCATTGTTTGTTCACAACAGAATGAACATGACATATCCTTGACATATAGTGCTTTATTAATTCCCAAAAGTAGAACCAAAATTAGTATTGGCTTTTTTCCCCAAAAATAAATTATCTACATTATTATTAACCTCAGATATATTTATTTGTACAAATGTTATTGTTATTTTAAAAAATACACACATTTAATATTTGTTAACACTGCAAAAAAATCTCTTCAGTTATTTTCAGGAACACATTGAGTACTGCAGAAAAGATGCTATTGCAATGTTTACTAATGGCTCTCCGTATATGTTTAACGCTAAAATGTATTCTTTTCAAATTATAAAATAAGTAAATATTTTATGCTCTATAACTTCATATCTAAGGAGGTATCTAGCCTCTAAACAAGTTAATATATCTGTCAAATTTTACAGTTAATTTTTGTAAAAGAAAATGTACCAGCTTTTTAAATCCTTTTTGGCAAAAGTAGGCCTACATAATCAAAACAATTTCAGTAATCACAAGACCAAAAGATTTCACAGCATGAACATTTTCTGAGGTTGAATTAAATTTTAAGCTACAATACGTAACAATTCAATAAGGAGGGATTGTTAAAAAATAACTTTAACCTTAAAACCAGCTTAAAAGTTAGCTACAAAAAACTTTTTTGCATAATTTTTATTAAATAACCATAATAGTACTTGATTCTACTTATTAAATGTTTTTAAGTATTTATATACTTTTCAATTCCTTCAAATCTTCTTGAAATAAAACATTACGTATGAATCATCCCATATCTCATATTAGATTAACAAAATTTTAATTTGGCTCTTCTCTGTGAGATATACCTGCATTTTTTAATAAGTGAGGTTTATTTTCAGCCTTCAAAATAATGTTATGTAAACATTTGATTTTTATAATCTTCTTAAGATAGAGGTTTCCTTTTAAAATGGTCCCATTGCCTAGTGCCTACATTGCAGATTATGGTGAAAGGTTTGAGTTATTCCTGGGTCAGTTTAGTTAATTAGTACAAAACTTTTTTTTTCTAGACTTCTCACAAAAGCCATTCAGTAACCATGTGTTAAAATTGCTTCTTGTAAAATAGGCTATTACCTTGTGGACTACTGTTTATTTTTAAAATAGTACAAAACCTTTGTTTTTTTTAAATACAAAAACATTTTTTTATTATAATAGTATATACATTGGTACCAATGTTCTTAATTGTCTTTGCCATCCTGTTCAATACACAATAAACATATTTTCTCTTATACTTGTTGGATAAATAGTTTGATTAATGGATGTTTGATTTTTATTATAAATGCATTATTGCTAAGTGTTGACATATATTTTTGGCAGCATTTATTACTTCAGTATTAGTTTTAGTGAATTGTTTTATGAACATGTATTTGTGGTTTAAAGTTTACAGACATTTTGTTTATTAAAACATGATAACATGATATTTGATGTAAAGAAACAAAAAATGAAGTTTAAATGAAATAGCACTGCTAGGTATGGAAAAAAAATCTGGGAATGATCAGGCTTGTAAAGCAATATGATAAGCAGGCATTGAAGATGTGAGATGAAGCATGGAGGACATGCACACAGTGTAGGATTGTTTGTTTAGCCAGAGTCTAAGCTGATATAAGCTTGCCTTCAATGGACCAGACAGTTGGTAGAACTGAGCTCTTCTACAATTAAAGATCTAGCCCTCTTGCTTGTTCCTGTTTAGATGAACATCCCCCCTCCCACGTGGCCAGCATCCCACTTTTCATTAGGAGCCTTCTGAAGCAGAATATAGCCATGTCTTTGAAAGTCAACCTTGCTGTTCACATCAGTTTTGTTCACTTGACCATATCAGCAACACCGTCCATCCCCATAAACACCAGAAAGATGAACAACACCACTGGAATTGTGTCTTTAAATATTGTCACTCTAGGTTTATCTTATATGAAACTGGAGTGGTTAGTTGTACTGGATCATTTACTGTTACTGCAGCATTCACTCTATTAAATATTCAGTTGATAGGGTACCCCTGTAGATTAGTTACCAATATGTGAAGGTTGGTTCAGTGCTTTACTTTAATTCTGTAGCTGGTATATACTTAAGGTATATGTTTAAAGTTTAGCTTAAAGTGATACCAACTTTACTGATATGTAGGTATGACTGGTTGATACATATTGAAGCCAAAAACTAACTCTGGCCTGTAGTAGCATGTACACTACGCATTTTTCTGTAAGCTTCCGGTCTTACCCTACAAAGTGTTTTAATCAGCCAGTTCACTCACTTGATCCAGTTTCATGTAGCCCAACAACAAAGAATTTCTAAAATCTCCTCTTCAAAAATTTTACATTTTAAACTGTTGACTACAATAACCACAATTGCTACTATGTCTTTTTTTAATTTCACATAAGCCAATTTTGTTTTGTAGACTTGCTGATTTTTTCATTAACCCTTTTTTCTATTTACTGCATATTCTGGTTAAAAACTAATTATCAAACTTTTTTTTTCTATCTTAACCTAAGCCTATGCTTGTTAGAGATTACATGGTAACCAAAGCCTATTGCATATACTTGTTAAACCTTTTTTTTTCTATCTTAGCATAAGCCTAAGTATTACATGTACTTGTTATACCTTTATTTCTGTTAGCATAAGCCTATGTATTGCATATACTTGTGATACCTTTATTTCTGTTAGCATAAGCCAATGTATTGCATATACTTGTTATACCTTTATTTCTGTTAGCATAAGCCAGTGTATTGTGCTGACTTGCTGAAGGTTTCTTGTTTACCTTTGTAGAAGCTGCTGCTGTGTGACAGGCTGTCTATGGATGTTGAAGGTATCAGCCCTAATGAGACGGGAAACTTCCTGGTGGTGTGGGGGGCTCATGGCATCCGGGTGGTGGAGCTGCCCAGACGCTGGGGTAAAAATGTCATGTTTGAAGGTGGCAAGGAGTCTGTCAGCTGCCGGTAAGGCTGAGATAACTTTTGAATTGTTGTAGCTGTAGACGCGTATAGACCAGACTGGTGGCGGGGAGTCTAGTAATTTTTTCCCTGGTCTAATCCTGTGTGAAGGTTATGAAGTAGGCAAAAGTATGATTTAATTTTACTGCATTGATGTTCAGCATGGAGACAAAAAAATATTTGACTGTATTTTTTTTTCATGTTAAAATAAAACATTAACAAATACATTGCTGACTAAAAAATATTGAACGTTTGAACTTCATACAGGTTTTTTAACAATTCTGCATACAATTACGAACAAACGTTTAAACTCCCTAAAATATTCTTATTGAAAATGCAAACTGATAGTTTAAAACAATATAACTCCTCTCTTTCATTGTATATAATTTTTTAATGAAACTAAAATCTGTAAAATGATGAACTAAAAAAACAAAGTATTTCAGTCTCCTTTCTCTCTTTGCTTTAGAACTATTCCAGTCGGGGAGCATATATTTAGTGGACATAAATCATTACGGATACGGCAGGTGACTTGGCATCCAGGTAGCAAAACAGACTCTCACCTTGCACTCCTCACCTCAGATAACATGTTCAGGTAACTTTTGCTATGTTTATCAGATTTATAGATACTAAATAACCAGATGTATTTGTAGTGTAGTATTTATTTGATTATATTGTTACTCGCTATAAATTAATATTGCTTAATAAAAGTAGTGTTATTTCAAAACTTAATGGTTTATAAAGTAGTTTTTCTATATTAAGGTCATCAAAGGATTGTGGTCAGAAAAGTGCCCCGCCACTTTAAATTTTCTTGATTTCAGTCTGGCACTCTAAGACCAGCTGATTTTACATTCCCTAAGGTGTGTTAGGTACCCATCAGAGCTGGGTGGACTCAAGGAGCGCTCTACTGACTTGAACCGGATTTGAACTCAAGACTTGTGGGTTAACTGTCTAGTGCGTCAGTAAATCGGCTGGGCATAGTGCTGGCCACACTATCCCTTCATATGTAGAGTTCACAAAAACTGTACTTCACTTGCCTCAAGGGCCGTCAGGTTCAAAATGGAACTTTTTATTATGATTGACTCATGACAGAGCTGAATTTGAAACCTACTTGTCAGCTAATAAGCAATACTATGCCATATTGTTCTACCATCAGTTACCCTGTCCATGTTAAGCATCCATGTCCTTGTCCTCTGCAGTGTGTATGACATCCACGCACCAGATGAACCCCTGACCATAATGAACATCAACACAGGGGACCTGTCCCCAGCCTACTCCCCCAGTAAAACCCTGGTGGGCCCCGCACTGGGGGAGACATCAGTGGCCTTTGACTTTGGGGCAGCCATCACCGTCCAGCCTAAACAGAGCAGCCTCCTCAAGTCCCCCAAAGCTCAGCCTGTTGAAGTGTGGCCAGTGTACTGTGTCAGGGGCAATGGGGACGTCCTGCTGCTCTATTCACACCTCTCACATTTCAGGTAATTGATCACCTGGGTTTTTTTTTGTCGTGAGCAAGTATTTTGTGTCAACTCAGTTTAATTGCTTTACATGGTGGATTTAAATACTTTTTTTAATCTCAAGTAGTTAGAAAAAGAAGAAAAAAAAATTGCTTTTGTAAATTTAGCTTAGTTATTACTTATTATATTATATTTTTATTATAGGTATAGAATTTGTCAAATTTGTAAAATATTATGTGGATAGGTTTTATTATACAGCATTAAACAAGGCAGCCACCATTTAGGATACTTTTTGGCTAATGTTTTCATAATTTTTTTACACATAACATAAACTTTACTATCTCACAAAATTGTCAGTTTTATCATATCTTAAAAGGCATAAATTTGATAAAGTATTTTTTTATACCATGAGGCATAAACTTAGTCAAGTAGTTTTATCGTGTTAACTGAAGTTACAGCATAGATTTGGCCAGGTACTCTTGTCATGTTTATTTAGCAAAAATACAGGATTCTTCAGAAAAATGGAACATTTTAAAACTGACACTGACTTTAGAGACCATAAATAGAGACATCTTAACGGATTTTAATAGTTTTTAATATTATATGTCCTAAAACTTCCATGCATGGTTTCTTGTATTCTGACAATATAATGTTGATAAAAATTGAAAAATATTAACTGAGGAAACTACAAAAATCAATAGAGATATCTTAAAATGCTTTTGCAATGTTTGTATTGACCCTATAGTTAATTTTCTGTGAAGGTTTCATTACTTTTGTTCTAATAGTGAAATAACAAGTTTAGTGTTAATTAGAGACACTCTTTGGCCAGTGGTCCAAATACAAGTAATAGTGTTCCCACCAAGTTTGAAATGAATTACCAAAAATCATTTGGCATATGACCAATATTATGTGATATGTAAGCAATATCATTCAATAATACCATTCAACATGTAACACAAGTATTTGATATGTAGCAAATTTAATCTGACATGTAACAGATATCATCTGACATGTAACAAGTATCATCTGGCATGTAACAAATATCATGTAACAGGCAGCTGAAGTTTCCAGTTCAAGGCCCCCTGGCCATGAATCCTCCAGCAGACGACAACTACGGAGTGGACGCCTGCTCCATCATTTGTCTGCCCACCCCCTTCCCTGTGGTTGTCATCAGTACGTGCGAGGGCAGGGTCCATCACTGTGTGCAGCTGCCTGGCTCTCTGGAGGACCAGAGCAGACTGGTAAGTCTTTGTGATAGTTGTTTACTCTTAATCCTTACTTGTGATTTGACTCTAATCATCCCTTGGTGATTTACTTTAACCCTTGCTGTTTACTTACTTAAACCCTTTCCAATATTTTAACCTTTACCCTTTCTAGATAAACGTTTTAAACCTTAATAGTAATATTTCAACAAGTATATTTTACTGCATAGAAGACAAAAGTTTTTTTTTAATTTAAAGAAAACCACATAACAAATTTAACATTTCAGAAATATGCTATAATACACAGGTCAAAGGCCACATTGAGTTCATAATCTTTGATAAGTCATCACTCTTAATGCAGATTTTATTTTCAAACACAATGCATACATTTTGTATGCAAGTTCAATATTTTAAATATTTCTATATCAAATTAATGTATGGATATACACACACAGGAAAATCTATACACATCCACAAATGCCAATTGTGTCTGAATCTCCCATTGATATTTGTACTTGAAACATTCTGATTATATTAATTTCAATCTGACATAACTTTTTATTTCTAATTATTCTTGTAGTCTTGAAAGCATGTAACATCTTGTTTCTGTCTCCAGTCAGAAGTTTCATCATTGTACTCATGTCCTGTTGAACCATCCCTGTATGTGATAGAGACAGCAGAGCTGGAGCTATGCCTGAGTTTGCCCAAGTTTGATGGGGAAACTACCATAGATGATGACTTCATGTGCCCTGTACGCTTAAAGAAAGGTCTGTAGTTGTTCTTGATTAGTTCAGCCAGACAATAGTTTGTTAAATACTTGTAATATCCTGCATTAGCACAAGTTTCCTGTTGTTCCAGTTATCAGAGAAATACCTGAAATTTTAAAACTAATTCTATTTATTTTATGTAATTCTATTTTTACAAATTTAGATAAAAAACACTCAAGTAAAGACAAAACTTAATGTGTATATTGTATGTTATTTAAACATAGATGTATTAATTTTAGTATGATGTAACTAGAAAAAATGGTGTAGTGTGTAATGAAAGATATTTGTAAATTTATTTTGGGTGGGGTGACATCTGTACTTGCAAGAGCTGCATAACTTATCACAACATATTGCATTGATTACTATTTATGTTATCTAAACAGCAGATGTATAATTTTAGTATGATGTAGATAGAAAAAATGGTGTGGTGTAAAAAAAAAAGGATATATGTACATCTATTTTGGGTGGGGTGACATCTGTATTAACAAGAGCTGTTATAACTTATCACAACATATCACAGCAAAATGTGATTACTATTTATGTTATCTAAACAGCAGTTGTATAATTTTAGTATGATGTAGCTAGAAAAAATGGTGTAGTATATCTATATTGGTGGGGTTGACATCTGTATTTACAAGAGCTGTTATAACAACATCCCCAGATTACTCCAGCCCTGACCGTTATCACTGTGCTCATGCCGCTGGTGTCCACTGTGTTGCTCTACCTTGGCTCAGTGTGGTACAGCAGTATTTCTTAGGTCAGTCTTGGTGTCTGTCTTTAAACTAGTTGTGTAAATATCTTATGTCCACTGTGTTGCTCTACCTTGGCTCAGTGTGGTACAGCAGTATTTCCTAGGTCAGTCTTGGTGTCTGTCTTTAAATTAGTTGTGTAAATATCTTATGTCCACTGTGTTGCTCTACCTTGGCTCAGTGTGGTACAGCAGTATTTCCTAGGTCAGTCTTGGTATCTGTCTTTAAATTAGTTGTGTAAATATCTAATGTCCACTGTGTTGCTCTACCTTGGCTCAGTGTGGTACAGCAGTATTTCCTAGGTCAGTCTTGGTGTCTGTCTTTAAATTAGTTGTGTAAATATCTTATGTCCACTGTGTTGCTCTACCTTGGCTCAGTGTAGTACAACAGTATTTCCTAGGTCAGTCTTGGTGTCTGTCTTTAAATTAGTTGTGTAAATATCTTATGTCCACTGTGTTGCTCTACCTTGGCTCAGTGTGGTACAACAGTATTTCCTAGGTCAGTCTTGGTCTCTGTCTTTAAATTAGTTGTGTGAATATCTTATGTCCACTGTGTTGCTCTACCTTGGCTCAGTGTGGTACAGCAGTATTTCCTAGGTCAGTCTTGGTGTCTGTCTTTAAATTAGTTGTGTAAATATCTTATGTCCACTGTGTTGCTCTACCTTGGCTCAGTGTAGTACAACAGTATTTCCTAGGTCAGTCTTGGTGTCTGTCTTTAAATTAGTTGTGTAAATATCTTATGTCCACTGTGTTGCTCTACCTTGGCTCAGTGTGGTACAACAGTATTTCCTAGGTCAGTCTTGGTCTCTGTCTTTAAATTAGTTGTGTGAATATCTTATGTCCACTGTGTTGCTCTACCTTGGCTCAGTGTGGTACAACAGTATTTCCTTGGTCAGTCATGGTGTCTGTCTTTAAATTAGTTGTGTAAATAACAGTATTTCCTAGGTCAGTCTTGGTGTCTGTCTTTAAATTAACTTTATTTCCTTTAATTTTTTTTACTCTACCCACCTAATAGAACTTTATGACATTTTGAAGACTGTTCTTAATATATAGCTAAATTCTTCTTTTAAATGGTAACTATCTTTAGAAACAACTAGAACTTGAATTGTTTTGTCCCATACTGGATTCATGTTTTTAACTTAAGTACCTTTAACATAAAAGTCATAATTTTATGTCTGTGTATTAATCATCTTTTGTGTACCTTGATTTGACAGATGAATCAGGAGATTTCAACATGCCAGAAGAGAAAGAGTGTGTAGTGGAGCACTTAGTGTGCACCAAACCTTTGAACTCATGGTCTGTGTTTATTTAACACCTCTAGTTTACTGTAATAGTTTACTGTATTGTAAACAGTTTGTCAATAGATATTATTTACTTAGTTGTAACTTGTAATGTTCTAGCATTATACACAACAAACATACCAGTAAAATAGATAACAAAAGATTAGGATTAGAGTATTTACTATGTTGGAGATTGCAATTTATCAGTTATACAAATAACTAAACTTGATAATTGATTAAACTGACAATCTGCAATTTGTGAGAACCAGATATATTGATTATGATAAAAAGAAAAAGTTGTTATGATAAATTAGCATTGATTATGATATAACCAGAAATATTGTTAATGTTAACCAAATATTGATTATGAAGATAACCAGATATATTGTGTTAACCATCTATATTGATTATGATAACCAGATAATTTGATTGTGTTAAACATATTTAATGATTATGTTAACCTAATATATTGAGTATCACAACCACATCTAGTGATTATGATAACCAGATTATTGGTTACAAACTTGTCAAAAACCTATTTGCGAAATTGTAATGTTTTCTTCTTCTGTCATGTTTTAATACTCCAGTCCAACTTCACCAATACTTGGATTGGATGTTGTAAATGACCCATTGCTTGGCAACACCCTCCTTGTGCTTGCTAATGATTATAATTTTACAGCATTGCCTATAGGGTAAGTTCCATAGTTTAGCTTTTCTTTTTTAAAATTATTTAACTTTGTTTTATAATGTATATAATTTTTTTATTTTTCTGTGTGTGTATGACGCATTCATTGAGTCATGTTAATGGTATTCAGAGAATAGGAATCTTGACATTTAATATTAGGCTAGGCAGGTGTGTATTTAATTACCATATTGTCTTTTGTTGCAGATGTCAATATCAGCTGGTTACTAATCTCAGTGGTTCAGGATCTGATCTCAACAAATCTTTAACTCAAGATAAAAAACCTTTCAGTGCACAAGTTCAACAAATCCTACAGAAACGGACATCAAATCCTTTGCTCATGTAAATATTGATGTCTGTCCCATAGTTTTAATGGACAGTGGGACACCTTCACATACAGCACACAGAAACTTTAATCTGTGAAAACTGTCAAATCATCTGTTGTCATGTTGTAGTTGTACCCTTACATCTTAACATGGCCAGGCATTTCAATACATTTTAGTTAAAGTTTCACCTTGCAGCTAGCCTTAGAATACTTTTTTCTGCTAGTTAATGTCTGTATCACATTTCTCTATTAGACCCAGTTAATATCGGTACCACATATCTCTACTAGACCCAGCTAATGTTGGTACCAACTTGTTTCAGATCTGCCAACAACACAGAACTCAGCCAGCAAGGATGTTTTCAGCTATTGAGTAGAGCCACCCAGATACTGAGGGAAGAATACATCCAAAGACAGGATCATGCTAGGCAGGAAATAGACAGGAGGTTTGTTTTAGGGTTCTAGTCTAGAGATAAACATGAGTCTGGTATTCTAGTTACGACTTCAGTTTATAAAAAATAGTTTCTATTTCTGATATCACTGTCAGTTTAAGAGAGAGCATTAGGGCCACTTTGATGGTCAAATTAATAAAACTAATATAAAGTAGAGTTAACCTGATTCTGTGACACAGTTTCATGATGGGATTGTCTAGTCAGTTCCATGCCTAGGCATTTTTATTTTCATTTACTTTAGGGACTACATTAGAACTGTGTGGAATTTTCTTGGGAAATATTTCCTTAGCATTGCACTGGTTAATATGATTGCATTAACTGATTATTTTTCTTATAAGAAATAGAATGTGAACTGTGGAATTAATATTTATTCCACAAGACGGCCAATATATTTATATTGTTAAAATTCTAAATGTTTCTTCAGGATTTCTATATTAAAACAACTGAAACAGCAGCACCTGAGTGATATGAAACAGCTATCAGAATCTCGTCAATCACTCAAGGAACATGCACACTCTATAGCTGAAAAGTTGGAAGCTTGCCATGAAAACCATGAGAAACTTTTAAAACGGTAACACTCATTTTACTTGTATTTCAACGCTTTTATTTTCACACCTCTTTCAGCAATGAGTCAAACCCTAAAATAATACACATTTTAAAATTTGGCCATCTATAACCTGGTTCCTAGTTTTTTGGCATAGGCTTTTCATTATCTAATTGAGTTCCATTGATCAATTTTATTCATTTACTAAATATATTAAGGTTAATTGTATTTGGCTTGTCATTTAAAGTTTTGTTCCTACATGTATTGATTTTTGTCAACACTGGTTGGGCTTACCTGAGCTATTTTTTACTGCTAGGATTTCCCCTGATCCTAACACTAGTTGTATTGTCAACAGAAGAAAATCTTCATGACAAATATTTTTGTCTTTTTAATTATAACATTTTAAAAAAATTTATACTGCATGCATAACCATAAAAATGTTAGGTCCAGAAAATAGCCAGATTTGTCATTATTGCTAATGTTCCTGTTTTATTTATACATTTTATAATGTTGATTGTATAGAGTGGAAGCTGTGCTGCGTAAAGTACAGAACAGGATACCAACCCTGTCCGAGGCTGAGAGACAAATGCTGAAGGAACTGAAGAAAATTAAAGAAAACATGGAAATGTATGAGAGGCACATTGAACAGGTAAATATGTTTAATTGATAGACAGGGGTGATTGTGTTTGATTGCTTGACAGGGGTGATTTTGTTTGCCTGATTGACAGGTTGTTTAATAAAAATCATTATCAAATGTGTTAGCTGTGATTCCCAGGAAAAATTTGCAGTCAGAAAACTGCTCAAACAGAAATATGTGCTAATACAAACTAATTATATTAATACACTTAAAATTTGTCATATTTTGTGAAAATATGTTTTGATATGCTACAATGTACACGTAGTCACTCTTAATGTCTACAAAGTTAATAGCTATAAATGCTTGATTTAAAAAAAGGCCCTTTCGAATATTTGTGTGCAGTTTTCCTTTGCACATCTTTCCGAGCACCGTTAGATAACTCTTTATGTCCCTTTTGTTTCCTAATGTGTCCATGGTTGATGAAAAACTGCTGTTTATCAATCATTGTGATTGTTGCAATCAAATGCTTGAATTTTAAATTATGGGTCATATATGGCCATTCTTCTTACTAGTATTTAATTATTCACAAACAGGTTTTAAGAATTCTTTTTATTTTTTTATTAGAACCAATGTATATAAAGGGGAGATAATAAAAAACTCAAACCCTAATTCATTCCTTGTGTTTTTTACAGTAGCCAAACTCATTAGCACTCAGCTTTCATAAATTCTTTTAACAACTGATTTACACTTGTTGATTGTGTTGTTGCTAGGAGTTGTACTGAATGACAAGTTCTATTCTTTAACATTAAGGCTCTTTACTTTAATTGTAATTAAGTTTGCTCTGTTCAAGTATTTTTTTCCCTTACAACTCGATGCTTGCAGTTTTCTGGTTTATTGACTCAGAATTTTACCTTTTGGTTTTGTACAGGTGAGGGTGAAACAAGAAGTCCAAGACACAAAAATGACAAAGACACCTCGTGTTGGTGGGCCAACCTTGAAGAAACGCCAGCTGTTACAGATTCATGATGTGCTTAAAGAAGAGTATGTGTTGTTTGTTTCCTCAGCCACCCACTAATTTTAAAACCTTATATATTAGATAGGATGGACTAGACATTCATTGCCCACACTGTCTCAAGTTCGGCTCATTGGCTTAGGTCATCTGCACCTCCCCGGATTCACCCAGCTTTAATGGGTACCTGGAAGTCAGGAAAAGTAAAGGTGGTTAGCTTGACGACACAAACCCATAAAATGCTGATTTAATTGAAACATGAATGTTTCTTCACCTCCCCATTGGACTATCATGTCTTAAAAGAAACTTTGTATCTTCAGGCTTGAAAAACTTTATGCAGTTGATCAAGTTTTCTGTATGGCATTTTTGTTTTTTAAAAAAAATAGAATTTCTCATCAATTCATATTTATATTTCTTATGCTATATCAATTCAGAGGTAATGACATTTTGTAAAATTTGTTTTTTTTTCCTTACTGAATTCATATTAATATTTTCTTACATTTGATCCATTCAGAGGCAACGACATCGAGGATTTGAAGAAAGATATAGATCGTCTGAACCTTGCTGTCACATAAACTGACATAAATGCTTTTCTAAATACCCCTTGTGTTCACATCATTGTAAAATAAAACTGTAACATGGGAATCAAAAATAAAATACAAGTGGGGAAAATTTTTTGTAAATTGATTTATTTAAATAACTCTGGAAAAAAAAGCATTGAGCATGCACAAGTGGTATGAAAAAAAATTAGCCACAAAAATTTCTTCCAGTCTCAGGTATATCATGTTGTCACATGGATTGTGACTAGTTTAGTGTCACTTTCCATGTGACAGACATCTTATATTTCATATCACAAGATCTCCACTCAAACTGTTTAACTAAATTTCTTAGATTAAATTTGTATAAGAAGAAGCTGATCTAATGTTCCAATTGCTAAGCTAGGATATCAAGTTAAATAGAAAAAAATTCTCATGTATAGAACCCTTAGTTTTAACAAAAATGTTTCACTATTTTAACTTTACAAATAGCAGACATTGCGGAAACTCATTTAAAAACTATATTCTCAAGTGTTGTATTATAATAAAAACAGTTTAATTGTCAACCATTTTAATTTTACATATATATATAAACATTTCACCAAAACATGTATAATTATAATTTAAAAACATTAAAAAAAATCATTTGTGTGGACCTTTGTATAAATGTACATTATCACAAATTTCTTGCATTGCACTCAACCAGTTCAGCTGGACTTTTTGATAGTACAGTATAGTAATGTAGGAAAAATTGCAAGCATGTTGTATTGAACAGCATCAAGAAGAAAGACTATACAATCAGATAGAGTTTGTGAAAAACACTGATGGTTTCATCACTTGATTTTTTAAGTGGAAAAAAAAAATTCATTAATCAGTAGAATGTAAAAAAAAAATGAGATGACGAGAAAAAATAGTTTTCCTTCACAAATGGCAAAAAACTGCAGTACTTAACTAAGTTTACATGTATACCAAAGTTCATCAAAATGTCAATTGTATCAAAGCCATAGGACCAAATTATTAGGTAGACCATGGCTATAGAATCAAAATGTCAACTACAGCTTGGCTGCAGAAATTATTTTTTGATACCACATTTACACCACATAACATCAAAATCACACAATTTCAAAGCTAAAGAAATTTGATTCTCTTCTGTTCTCCAACAGGTTAACATCTATAAAGGTGTCTTATTCTAATGGTTTCTCTGTACTGTTAGAAATATCACAAACAAGGGGACGGCGTGGTCAAACGGTAGACAGGCTGCTTGTCATAAGTTCTGATCTCAATTAATACTTGTAACTAGCATGTCCCTAAATCCACACAGTTCTGATAGGCACCTGACTTGTGTATGGGAAAGTAAAGGTGGCTGGGCATAGTTCTGACCACACCATCCATTCATATGCTGAGGTCAAGAAACATAGATCTACACAATGGATCATTAGGTCCAGAGAAACTTTACTTTGATATCACAAATACCAGCAAAAAAAATATTATTTTACTTCTACCTTATGGAGAACAACAAAGTACCAATGTCTGATTCTTCTATGAGTAAAACACAGTCTTTTAAATGTTTTTGCTTTCATATCATATGAGATCCAATGCACACTACTGCGATTCGTTGGTATGTATATAGTTCAAAGCATTAAAATAAAATTCAAGTCAGTAATCTAGGGCTTTGGGTTCAAATACAAGTCACACCAGGGATTTGACTTGAGAATGATGTAGACCCTGAGACTGCCTGTCTCTTGGGGTGGGGCCAACTTTATAGATTTCCCCATAAGTTATTTTAATTGGTCGTAGAAGATGGGTAGCTACAGCTTTGTTATAGGCTGCTATGGTCAGTTAGATTGAACCCTGACAAAAGGAGCATATAGTATTATGTCTTGACCATGTTCATTAAAAAAAACCAAAAGAAAAAAAAACGATAAAATTAACCCTGACATAGAGACGTATGAAAACTGAATTTAATATGTTTAGTCACTATAATTATAAATAGTATTGAGAGAGATCTCTGTATAAGTATGGGGTTATAATCTTCTACAAAGAATGGAATTTTTGACACGTTTACTACCCACACGTCAATTTTCAATTAACACAAACCCTGCCTTGACACAAAAAATTATGATGGTTTCCTTCAAAAACGCATAAAATTACTATAATTATACTGTAATTGAATACTATGTATGTGGGGACATTACCATGATTATTATTTAAATAGTTATTGATTCTTTAGCGCTAAGGCTTTGTCTTGAATTAAATACTAAAATTAGAATACGTTGATGAAACAAGTACAAATTAAAATATAATTTCTGAAATGGCTACAGTATCGAAATAATGTATATACTTTATGCAGCATGCAGGATAAATGAAGTTATGCTTTTTATAACCAATTATCATATTGATGTTATCAGTTAAGTATGGACAGAAGACAACTTTATAAAACCCACTCTCTTGATTATGTGGGTACCATTAATGTATTCACCCTATGTAGAAAGTTAGATTATGCAATAAAAAATGTATTTTATTATCATACTAATTCGATCATATTAGGAGAATTAGATAACATTCCTATTATCAGATGTTCAGCCTACACAACACATATTAAAGATCAAGCAGGTGTTAATGTAATTAGCGTAAATTGTAAAGGCAAATTTGTAATAGAAAACTTGCTTACACGTGCACACTGCATGCTGAAACATTACTGCAAGCAAACCACAAGCTGAAAAACTATTATCGCAGACGTATTGCAGACATGCTACTCTTGCTTCCAACACTATTGTAAACACACATTGTTAGTGCAGGCATCAGTTATATATACACACCACTAAAATGAAGATGATATGACTACAAAAAAAAAAGGGAAAAAAGTGCATTCCCGCAATATACTCCTACTGCAGTGCATCATTTAGCATACCATTCATACCCTTTCTCACACCCACTTAACTATTATTAATTATGTACACCACTTAGCCAGGAATTTTTTAAAAATAACAAGGTAATTTTTATTTTGCAAAAGCCTGACTACAAAATGCTTCTAAAAAAGAGAAATCTACTCTATATATAGTATAGTTAGATACATTAATCCAATAGCTGATCAAAATTGTAATATAAATAGTTCCATCAATTAATTAAGAGAATTTTTTTTAAAAATAAAAATAAGTAGCAATTATTCAGTGTCTATTAACTTGCTTTCCATTCATTTACTGTTAACTCACATCATAAACAAAAAGTGTAAGATAAAATTTGTACAATAATCCACCATTGTAAAACTTTTTATGTACAAGAGTGCCAGTGGGACAACCAGGGATAATTATGGGCCTGCTAATGACAGTCATTAATTAGAAATCAATTTCAAATTAAATTATATCTTGTCTTCTAAGTATACCTAGCCTGAGTATCACAACTATACATTTCAGCAAGTGGAAAGGGGGAGGTAAAATCCGGAGAATACAGCCAGCGTATTTACAAATGTGTACAAATAAGTTGCCCTCCACTCACCCACCAATTTATGTGCATATAGAAAAAAAAGTGATGCCTGGGGTAGTACGCTCCCTTCCACCTCCCCTAGATACGCCATAACTGAAAATAGAAGGCTATATTTAAACCAGACCCAAGGTGTACCCCCCCCCTCTCCCTGGTTGAACCATAGATAAGTGCAATAATAAAATGACAAAAAAAAAATAGAAGATAAAAGTAAACAAACAATTGGAATGGTCATTTTAAATAATAGAAACAAGTGGGTTTAGGAACAGGAGATACGGTCCTTTCCTAACAACAAGCATTACATTCAAAGATGCAGATTGTGTAATTTATATAAATCCTTATTTGAATAAGCTAATCTGGGTTTACACAATTCAAAAGGCTGGTATCACTATGAAGATAGTGGCAATATTCACACAGTGACATCTCAACTGTGGCTGTAGACTAACAATTGTACCATTCTGTATTCCTTCAATCTAGTTCTAGCCCTCCCAACCCCCATGAAATGATACTGAACTAGCAGTTTAATTGTTTCAATATGTGAACTAAATATTAAGGAGTCATTCATAAATGACGTCACGCTTTTTTTGACACCTCAGCCTACAACACCCCCCCCCCCTCAAAATTGCAGTTCAATTTTTCTTAAAACATCGATATTTTTCCAAAATCTTGTCCGAACTTTGTCAAAATAAAGTATTTTAATCAATTCCTATTAAAACAGTTTTCTAAAACGCGAAATAATGTCTAAAATTAGTTTTCTAACATTGCTTTTTTATAATGCAAAAGTGTGACGTCGCACGATCTGAACCCCCCCCCCCCCCTTCCACCTCATCACACACCATCACAAAATTACAGACCCCCCCTCCCCCCTACGAGTGTGACGTCATTTATGGATGACCCCTAAGTAGACTACCTCCAGATCTATTTTACGAGCAAGCTAGGTAACAATGTGTTATTAAAAGCTTATAAGACAAAAAAAAAGTACAGTTTGTATATGTACACAATAGTTTGATTAATGAAAATAACTCACCACAGTTGGTAGAAAAAAAATAATCTCACCGGATCACAGAATTAATCGTTCTAGTAAATTTTTTTTATTGTAATACATGTAGTTATGATTACTTTCTGTTTAGTCTTTTGATTTGTCTATACATTAACAGTGGGCAAATATATGCAGCCTAACTATATGCAGATAGATATGAAGTTGGTATATTATAAAAGCACGTGTAAAGACAAAAATGATGATAGCCTATATTTTATTATGCTTAGCTTAGTCTTTATTGTTTCCTTATAAGAACATAGATCTATCTAGTTTACACTAGGTTAAATATACAACACAAAATGTTTTTAAAATAAAAGAACCTGGTTATAGATTATGGATCTAGATCTATAACTAAATACTGATTTAATGATTAAATCATCTACTTTTACTTTAGGGTTAGGCTATATTAAGAACTTATTTTTAAAATAAAATTGTAGTTGAGTGCAGTGGCGTCATTTGGTCGGGTGTCACCCTGCATGGTAACTGGAGGGTTCACCCCCCCCCCTCTTTCAATAATTTAACAATTTTGGTTTGGTGCCACCCCTCTATTTTATTATTTTCATGGATAAAACATCTCCCACCCCCCTCCCCGCAATGGTGTCATCCGGTGCGGACCGCACTCTGCCCACAACTTATGACGTTACTGGTTTAATGAATGTGTTATTACATTTTAAGATAAAATTGATTCTAGAATCTAGGCGCCCTGTCAGATCTAGATCTAGATCTAATGAAGTAGTTCCAGATTTCTTGTCATGACACCACACGATAATAGATCTAACTAGAATACCCGTCATCCGTTGGATAACTGTGGGTTTCGGGGGTCATCCATCAAAAAACATCACGTCTGTCACTCAGAGGCATAGCGACCCTTCCCGGCGCCCGGGGACAAAGTTTTCGATTTGAACCCCCCCCCCCCCCCCCCCTCAAACTTTTGATGTGCACCCCCCCCCACTCAAACTTTCGATTTGAACCCCCCTCAACCTATCAATTTATTTTTCCAAACCATTTTGGCGCCCCAACATATGTCCCCCCCCTTCCCCCCTCCACCTCCCCACCCCCCCTTCCCCCCCCCCCGCCTCCCCTCCCCACCCCCCGCCTCCCCTCCCCACCCCCCGCCTCCCCTCCCCACCCCCCGCCTCCCCTCCCCTACCGCCCCCCCCCCCCTCCTCGGTACGCTACTGCAGTGTCACTTATCGTCACAAAAAACAGACCCCACATTCAAATATATGTTTTTTATCTTTTAAAAACACCGAAAACACCGATTTCGGACTATCCCTTCATAAACTGACGTCACAGGTGACCTACTCAACTCTACTTCACCTGCCCAGTGTCCTGCCAAGTCTCAGACAACATGTTTTTATCGTTTAAAAAACAATTCCAGCCGAGCATGTATCTGACCACACTATCCTTTCATATGCTTAGGACAAAGAAACAGATGAACTCTACTTCACCTGCCCTGTATCTTGCCAAGTTCAGATAGGCAACGTTATCATTCACATCTAAAAAAAAAAAATTGAAGAAAAAAAATCATTGATGAATTGGTCTAGAACCTGTGCCACCCACATGAGAGCCGACCTCACTACCAAGTTAGCTATTTACTCGTGACGTCACAAGTGAATTTTTATACTATACTATGTGTCTCCTTATGCAACTTGATTTACGCGTATAGATTCTAGATCTAGATCTAAAAATAAGTCTAGTAGTACTAACTTTCAAATTAAATTTTATCTTAAATAAGCCAAACAAAGATTTATATAAAATAATTAAGGCCTGAAATAGATTCTAGATGTAGAATTTACATTGAATCTAGTGACCTACATCTAGGCTAGATCTAGATCTAGGCTAGATTCATAAATTTCCTTCGATAGCTGATCTTTAGATCTAGAGAAATTTATCGTAAAACTAAATGAAAAAGACAGTTGAAAATTGATATAAGTGTTGGAACGTAATAAATACAGCAAACGGACGTATTGTTAAAGTTATTACCGACAGAAAATTAGATTTAGAACGCGTTAAACTTTTGAATGGGAACACAATTTTCTTCAATAGACGCCGCCATTTTATTGTACTAAAGAGTAAACAAAAACCTGTGACGTCACTATTCCCACAAAGTTTAGTCAAGGTTTTAACATTTAAAAAAAAAAAGGGTTATTCTGCGTAGGAATAAATCAATAAATTAATTAACGTCTTTAAATAAATTTGTGATCAACAGTCTGTCTGCATTAAAAAATTATTCTCTACCTGCATACTATTTTACAGCTTTCCAGATAGAGTCGAACATATCACAATTTTCGATCAGGCAAACAAATAAATATTCAAACATGTAAACAAACTTGACTTTTAGTAGTATAAATATAGATAGGCATAGGCATAATAATGTTTTTTAAACACTTGAAGAAGAAGAGTGAAAGTAAACAAATCTGGCGGGCATCGATGTTCAACTTTTAAGTAGGACGTGCTAGACCAAATAAAAATGATTAATGATTCCAGTCTTCAATCTGGTCCGATGTCCAATATTTTTCCACTGGCTAAATGTAAAAAGTTAAGCAACATCGCAGTAATTTATGAAAATATTTGACAGTAGGCCAATGCATTTAAATACACATTGATTTATGATATTAAAAAAAATTCAAATTTTAAGCACAAGAAATTCGGGCCAAGTCTGTGCGTTTTTTTTTAAAATCAATAGCAGAAGTTGCCAGGATTTTCGCAAAACTTTTTTTAAAAATTGGTTGAAACTGGCCTTGCATGTACGTTAGGCTCCTTTTACATGGACTTTAGTTGGAATGTGTGTCCGTTAGGCCTAAATGGGCGTGGCCAGCACAGCCTGATCGCTAATCTTTTAGAGATTAGAAAAAAAAAAACTGACGACATAGCAATGTTTTTTTTTTCAACCAAGGTAAAACAACACTGTCCAACGATAATACGGTGTTTAAAAATTCTTTAAAAAAATATTTAAAAAGGAGGTATTAGATCTAGAATCTAGGTAAGAAAAAAAATGTAAAGAAAAAACCTTTTAGATCTAGAATCTAGTTGTAGCAATTATTTTTCCTGATATTGTAAGTAGTACTAAGTAGTGTATCATGTTTTAGATTAGGTACGATACTCACACATTTTAGGCCTACAGTTCAAAACTTATTTGGTATTAATTAAGTCATCTTTGAGTGATTAGAGCTTGAAAGATATCAGTTCTAATAACATGCACCAATAGTGATGCAGCGAAACAAACCAATACAAATTCAGGTTGGAGATTTCGCCCTTTGTTTTTGGACCCCTCACTTTTCGGAGAGTCGATTTGATGTTTGTCGTTGATTGGTTGACTGATTTCTTTCCTGTCATCATTTCCTTCAACGACTACCTCGAGTTGGGTTTCATAATTGTTGCGATCGTTGTTAACATTGTTGGCGTTGTTGTCGTCCCTTTGAGAGGCTGGGTGGGGGGTTGTCGCTTCAAAAGGCGGCAGCTGGACATAGTTTTTACACAGCAAGTTGTCGCTCTTGACGATTGAGAAAAGGGCAACGATTAGATCTGATTTAGACACATCCGCCTCGAATGCGAGTGCATCGGCTACCTTCAGAACCTAGGGGAGAGATTTTTATTTTTAATGTCTGATTACTTAAGAAAATTTCAGGGGTCTCTTAAAAGAGATGGTATTAGGTGGCCCTTCATACATGATCTACCTTTGTGAGGTTTTTTTTTTTTTCGATTTTAAGAATTGGGCGATTACGTGAAAAAAAAAAAGGGGGGGGGGGGGGCTTTTTTTGTAATTAATCGCTAAGAAGTTTCAGACCCCTCTACCCTAGAGGTTATCCCATGACTTCGGATCTTGGCACTGATGTGTAATGAGGGGCAAGGCGATGGTTAGTTGTTAAAGGAGGTATGAGTTAACATTTGTGTTAAAAAAGTATTTTTTTTCAAACACTCAAATACATGCCGATTTTCTTCTATAATCGGCGACCCAAGGATAGCTGAGGTCTCCAAAAAATTTATCCCCCCCCCCCCTTTGTTCTCCAACACCCCAACCAAAACACAGTAACGCATTGTTTGAGATCTGTCAGTTTAGTAAACAGGTGAAGCCAATATTATACAGCTGTAGCATTATTATATTGGAAATTGTGTGGTCATCACTATAACCCTTCTCTCTCTATCCCAGTTACAACCAGGTACCCATGAGATCTTAGGAAAAACATTAGGGAACCCAAGGCGTCTGGGCATAGTCCTGACCATTCTTGGGCACGAACGGGAAAAAATTATGAAAAAGGAGAATGGTACCCCCCTCCCAACTTACAATTTTTGACCTAACATGTTACAGTAACACTCCGGGGGAGGGGGGTGTATACACCAGTGACGTCATACCTTGATGGTCCCCTGCAAGATATCAAAGCGCCAGTAGAGAAACTGCTCCCTCTCGTAATAGCGAGTCTTGGTCACTATGGTGTACGTGTCGTTGTTGATACGGTTGGACGCCAGGCAGCTGTACTGTAGCGGCCACGGGAGGAACACGGAACAATTCACTGGGCTGGTAGGGGCAGTAGAGTACAGGTGTAAGTTTAGACTTTTTAAAAAAAAAGAACATTAGTTAATAATATAATTAAATTGGGAAAAAAAAAAGGTTAAGCTTGTAGAGGTACAACTTTATACTTTCTTAAGGGGGCAGTAGAGTACATGTGTAAGTTTAGACTTTTTTTAAAAGGAACATTAGTTAATAATATAATTAAATTGGGTGAAAAAAGGTTAAGCTTGTAGAGGTACAACTTTATACTTTCTTAAGAAACATAGTTGATGGGGGGGGGGGGGCATTTCATTGAGTCAACAAACGCAAGGCTATGACCGAACACAATGTTGGAGCATAGCTGCCCTTTGACCCCTGACCTGAGACGAACCTGATAGAGAACTGGGTCGGCTTGCTGGATGAGTCGTAATGCAGACAGCCACCACAGTTGTGAGGGGGGGAGTTGTCCTTGAAGGCCACCTTCTCCAGACGCTGTGGGAGCTCACACGGCACCTGTTGGTAGGGGGGGGGGGGGGGAGGTGTTAAAATATTATATAATCCTCTTTAGACCTAGCGATCCATTGGGCAGATGAATTCATATGTTTCTTGGCCTCGGCATATGAAGGGAAGATGTAATCAGCACTTTGGCCAGCAGCCTTTACTTTACCTGAGTTAGGTACCTATTAGAGCTGATTAGACTCAGGGATGTTATACCGAGTTGAACCCGGAGTCGAACTCGAGACTTTCGGGTTAGCACCCCCACCCCTTCCCCCATGGGGAGAGGTGTGGGGGTAAGATATACACAACATTCATCATGTACGAAGTATATTTCAAATGTAATTTCATCGTGGTCAGATATTGTAAAAAGCTTAAAATTTAGGTGTGGCTGAGTTCTGTTTAGTTAGAGATGAGGTGGATGAGTAATGCACATCGCAAAAAAAATAAAGAAAGAAAAAGGCTCATAATAACATCACGAGGCGAGAACTGGAGTGTAATTCAGAGGGAAAGATAAAGAAAAGAAGGTAAAAAATGTCATGGTAAGAATCTTTTGAGAGGAAAACGGGAGAAGCTGGACTGACATGTCCGAAAGTGAGGAAAATAGCTACAAATTGAGTTCGTAGCTTCAAACTTAGAACATAAAAGAGCATCCATTACAGTCCATAACTCTACAGATTTTAACACATTTAGATGCGAAATTAATTTACAAAAATCAAGTAAAGATTGCTATGGAATTAAAATAGTAAGATGTTGAAAAAATAATGACAAAAGGCGAAAGTTATATAAATAATTGTGCGTTATTTTAAGAACTAACGGGTCACGACCCTGACCTCTTTAATCTGATCCATCGTCACCAGGAGCTTTGACTGCAGCTCGTGGGTCGTCTCCGATTTGACAACAAAGTTCTCAGCCTTACACACATCCGACGTCCACTTTGGGAGGGTCAGGAAATGCTCCAGCGGCCACACCAGCCGTCTGCCCATCCGGTACTTCATCACGGAGGACGTGACCTTCTCCAGTTCCAAGCAGACGTAGCGCGGGTAGCAGCCGTTGCTGAAGAGCTGGACCATGACCCGCTGGTGTTTCTTCTGGTCGGTGTCCAGGTCCAGGCACTTGTACTCGCTGGGCTCGCTGATGTTCATGGAGTAGGACTGGACCTCCATCTCCGTGTCCTTGAACTTGCTGCTCTCGATCCACCTGTCGGGGGGGAGGGGGAGGGGAGAGAGATGGAGGGAGGGGGGGTGGATGATATACTTTAATACATTATAAACTATTTTTAAAGAGAAAAATCTAACTGGACAACTATTGTATGTGTGTGCTTGAAAGTATGTGTTGGCGGGTGTTTAGTTTGACATGTCAGGGTTTCTTTCAGGCAAATTTCTAAAAACAAATTTCTAATGTTTAAGTGGGCGTGTCACCCACACACACACACATCCTTACGACTCACACCCACCTCCTTATGAATCTCACACACACACACCTCCCTACAACTCACACCCACCTCCCTAAGTATCCCTACGACTCACACCTCTCTACGACTCACACCCACCTCCCTACGACTCCCACACACCCACCTCACTACAACTCCCACACACCTCCCTACGACACCCACCTCCCTACAACTCCCACACACCCACCTCCCTACGACTCACGAACACCTACCTCACTACAACTCCCACACACCCACCTCCCTACAACTCCTACCTCCCTACGACTCCCACACACCCACCTCCCTACGACTCCCACACACCCACCTCACTACAACTCCCACACACCCACCTCCCTACAACTCCCACACACCCACCTCCCTACAACTCCTACCTCCCTACGACTCCCACACACCCACCTCCCTACGACACCCACCTCCCTACAACTCCCACACACCCACCTCCCTACAACTCCCACACACCCACCTCCCTACAACTCCCACACACCCACCTCCCTACGACTCCCACCTCCCCACGACTCCCCCACACCCACCTCCCTACGACACCCACCTCCCTACAACTCCCACACACCCACCTCCCTACAACTCCCCCACACCCACCTCCCTACAACTCCCACACACCCACCTCCCTACGACTTACACACCCACACCTCCCCACGACTCCCCCACACCCACCTCCCACGAAACTGCTCCCCAAACGTGCAGCTCCCGATGTCCGACTCTGTTTTACACAGGTCACATGACTGCGCACACAGCACGCGCTCCGGACGGTCGCAGTAGTAGGACGTCTCGTGGCACTCGTCAAGGTCGTCCTCGCACGTGCTGGAAAAGATTTTCTTGCTGAGCTTGAGCTCAATGAAGTGGGGCGTGTGCTCCACGGACATGATAGGTTCCGTCTCACAGACCAGCTTGGTGAACAGGTGGGCCTCTGCGATGTTGTTCAGGGGGTCTTTGGTGCGGAGGCAGAAGAATTTGTTGCTGTACTCTTTGTGCTGCAAGAGGGGGGGGGGGGGGAAGGATAGGTAACCGTGGAGACGGTAATCAGACAAAATCACGAGTTTTTTAATAATTTAAAAAAATAAATAAACTTACGTTTATCTGTATAAAACAACTGACCACTCTCCTGTATAAAACAATTGACCACTCACCTATAATAAAACAGAGAACCACATACCTGTGTGACTACTCACCTGTATAAAACACCTGACCACTCACCTGTGTGACCACACACCTGTGTGACCACTCACCTGTATAAAACACCTGACCACTCACCTGTATAAAACACCTGACCACTCACCTGTGTGACCACTCACCTGTATAAAACACCTGACCACTCACCTGTATAAAACACGTGACCACTCACCTGTATAAAACACCTGACCACTCACCTGTATAAAACACCTGACCACTCACCTGTGTGACCACCTGTATAAAACAAGTTACCACTCACCTGTATAAAACACCTGACCACTCACCTGTATAAAACACCTGACCACTCACCTGTATAAAACACCTGACCACTCACCTGTATAAAACACCTGACCACTCACCTGTGTGACCACCTGTATAAAACAAGTTACCACTCACCTGTATAAAACACCTGACCACTCACCTGTATAAAACACCTGACCACTCACCTGTGTGACCACCTGTATAAAACACGTGACCACTCACCTGTATAAAACACGTGACCACTCACCTGTATAAAACACCTGACCACTCACCTGTATAAAACACCTGAACACTCACCTGTGTGACCACCTGTATAAAACACGTGACCACTCACCTGTATAAAACACGTGACCACTCACCTGTATAAAACACCTGACCACTCACCTGTATAAAACACCTGAACACTCACCTGTGTGACCACCTGTATAAAACACGTGACCACTCACCTGTATAAAACACGTGACCACTCACCTGTATAAAACACCTGACCACTCACCTGTATAAAACACCTGACTACTCACCTGTATAAAACACGTGACCACTCACCTGTATAAAACACCTGACCACTCACCTGTATAAAACACCTGACTACTCACCTGTATAAAACACCTGACCACTCACCTGTATAAAACACCTGACCACTCACCTGTATAAAACACCTGACTACTCACCTGTATAAAACACCTGAACACTCACCTGTGTGACCACTCACCTGTATAAAACACGTGACCACTCACCTGTATAAAACACCTGACCACTCACCTGTATAAAACACCTGACTACTCACCTGTATAAAACACGTGACCACTCACCTGTAGTATGATGAAGGTGAAGTCGCCCAAAGTCCAGTGCGTCACACAGCTAAGATGGTGGATTCTGTTCACCCTTCCGTTCACGAAGTCTCTTGGTACACACTCCTCTCTCCTGATGAAAAATAATGTTCCATATTTCATTGAACTAATTTTTTTTTTAATTAGTATATTCGAACTCTTTGTTGATGGGGAAAAAAATGGAGTAATTCATGAGTAGTTTCCCCTAGTCCATTTAACATTAAATTACCAATGATACGCATTGATCAACTTTTGAAGCCTTTTATCATACTTAAAGTGAATCAATCTTGGAACATAGCACGCAAAGAAAATCGGCTTCAATGTGTAAGATTAGACTAGAACTTATAGATCCAACCAGAAATAATTGTACTCGAAATGAGATTTTAAAAAAAAACAAAAAAAAAAAAAAAAAAAATATTTACGGACTAAGGGAAGTAATCCTGGAAATAAATGTAAATGCAAGTTTTCCTGAGTTATGTCTCTTGTCCAAAGATAATCATTTCTGTTAGACATTTTGTTTTTCATTCAGATTCTACTTATACAATTGGATACGACTATTTAAATATTTTTTTAGTCTAAATGTCAGTAGATAATTAGACAAATTTGCATTTAACAAAAATACCATAAAAACGAAAAAAGAATATTTGTTACTTTACATAATAGAACCAGTTAGACTGTGTTAACGTAAGGCCATAATATAACCTTTGCTAATGTCACCCTTTCGTTTTCGGGAGCTGGCATGACATTTATTCCATCTGAACATCCAGCATCAGACCGTCTGTCATCCAGCATTTGTTTATCTCATCCATCTCCCGTTAACCCATCGTTAAAAAAATGTGGCATTACCCGGCGTCAGACTAGAATGTTCCAGAGCTTTACGTCGACTTCCTACGTTGCGATGTTAACTGCCGTGTTATTTTGATTGTTTTTACATACATATTTTTTATACCTGCATTGTAAACATCATCGATGGAAAAGGTTACATTGTGCTCATATAGTTCTGGGGAACATTGATAGTTTTTACTTTCTCGTATATACGTAGTATAGAGAAAGTATTGTAATCGTGCAAAAAAAAAAAATCGAGATTTTTACAAATCTCGACGTTTTACACCTCACTGATACGGAAAAACATAATTTTGCAATCTTGTCCGTATGTCTGTCTGTGTGTGTGTGTGTGTGTGTGTCTGTGTGTCTGTGTGTCTGTCTGTGTGTAAACACGATTACTTGAGTACCGTTACAGCTAGGTTGATGGAATTTCATATATAAGTATTATATCAAAATCGTAGATCCGTATCAACTTTTGAGCGATTTCCGATAACCGGAAGTGGTACTTTTTCTACTTTGAATTTTTCAAAAGCCTATAACTTGAGTACTAATTCAGATAGATAAATGAAATTTCACATGTAAGTAAAAGATCTAATTCTCTACCTTCTATCAAATTTTGAGTAATTTTCGTTGACCGGAAGTACTAATTTACGCTATTTCCGATTTCTCAAAAAACGCATGTAAATTTATAAAGTACTAATAATAATGCGCACTGTTACGCACATTTGGTTTTGGTGCTCGCTTGGTGCGCAATTTTTTTTTCTACTAGATTTTATTCTATTTTTAAAAGTTTGAGTAAACAAAAATCATGTCTATATTCCGAGTTAACATCCCACGTAGTGTTATATTAGAATATTCGAGAAAGTTTAGGGGAGATCACTCCCGGTTTATTTCATTCAGGTATAGGGTAAAGTTGATGGTTTTTTCATTCAGGTATAGGGTAAAGTTGATGGCTTTTTCATTCAGGTATAGGGTAAAGTTGATGGTTTTTTCATTCAGGTATAGGGTAAAGTTGATAGTTTTTTCTCAGGTCTAGGGTAAAGTTGATAGTTTTTTTCATTCACGTCTAGGGTAAAGTTGATGGTTTGGTCATATAGGTATGTGGGAAAGTTGATGATTTGCTCATTTAGATTTAAAAAAAAACACCTCGTTTTTTAACCCTAGGTCTAGGGAAAAGTTATTTTGTTTACACGCCTATACGTCCAAGGTCGTTTAGTGTTTACCCAAATACGTTTAAGGCAGTTTCTTCCGGGCATCTCTTCGGGGGTGCTACCCCCTCCCACCCGGAGAAAAAAGTCTGAAAGAAACACTGGTTTGGGGTAATTTTTAGTTTACTTATCCACAGGCGTCCATGCCCGGTGACCCACACAAATCACGTGACTAAACAAAATAAATACTGTGTTAAATAAAACAAAAAAGTGACCCCGAGGGGTTCAAGGTCACCTGAAGTTCAAAGTTATCCCGCTGTTCTTGTCGCACTCGCTCTCCAGGCGGATCAGCTGGATGTCGGTGCAGATGTCTGACGAGTTGGGGTAGAAGGCCCGGATGTTGTAGCCGCCTGCAGCACCACCGGAAGTGACGTTTTAGTTTGAAAAGGTCAAGGTCGTTGAGATGGTGAATGTCGTGAGTGAAGTGTGCACACACATTCACCAAATGTCGCAGTTTTGAGTCTAGTTTGATTTTTGTTTATTTGTAAGGTACATGTAAGTGGCCAACGCTAATGTCATTTAAGTCTCAAGTGTTTATAATAAAACATTAAATAAAAATTGACATTACAAATGTGGTTTAAGCTGAACTGTTTCTTGACATTAGAATTGTCATTGTTTAAGCTAACTGTATATGGACGTTACAAATGTCGTGGTTTAAGCCTAGAAGTACGTGGACATTACAAATGTCGTGGTTTAAGCCTAGATGTATAAGGGCATTACAAATGTAGTTGTAGCCTGTCTGTATATAAAGATAAAAATGTCTTCGCAAATGCCTAACTCTATGGATATTACAAGTGTCGTTAAATAAGTCTAACTCTATGGACATTACAAGTGTCGTTAAATAAGTCTAACTCTATGGACATTACAAGTGTCGTTAAATAAGTCTAACTCTATGGACATTACAAGTGTCGTTAAATAAGTCTAACTCTATGGACATTACAAGTGTCGTTAAATAAGTCTAACTCTATGGACATTACACACGTGACCAAATGTCCAGGTTACCTGAGAACGGGCAGGTGACGGACGAGTTGTAACCGACCCGGACCAACGGGTAGTTGTCGTAGGCCATGGCCGAGTCTTCACAGTCGATGGTCGAGGCGTTGTTGCTCTTCCGCGACACCTGGGGGTAGCGAGACAGAGAGGTCAAGGTCAAGCCCAGCGCCAGCAATGATTGGATTATGTATTCTAGGTCAATCTACACGGCTACAGGACATTACCCCCCGTATTTACCCTCGGAGAAGTTACCCCCCTGTCTATTATTCCCCCCCCCCCGGGAATTTACACTCCCCCCTCTAGTTAGAATCCTAACTCTAACTCAAATTCTATACCTATATATTACCTTATTTAAGAAAAAGACCAAACTCAAGCATTCACTTCAGCATTAACCCCCCCTCCCCCCCTCCCCCGAAGTGATGTCTGAAAGAAATTCTGAACCCTAGTCCTAATCCTAGCCATAGCCCTAACCAATTGACCGTGACCCTAGAAGAGATTGACCTTGACCGTAACTGACCTTGAACTGGACGATGGTGTCGCCCCTGGGGATGAACTGCATGCAGAAGAAGGACGTGCCGCCGTTGTTCTTCTCGTACACGATGTACTTGCCCTCGTCTTGTAGACTGTAGCACTGACGGACGTACACGAGGTTCTGGCCCATCGAGGTGGGTTCACGCACTTTAATCTCTGTCGGCTGCTCGAGGTACAGGGTCGGTGGGTAGAGGGTCGGTGGTTAGAGGGTCGGTGGGTAGAGGGTCGGTGGTTAGAGGGTCGGTGGGTAGAGGATTGGTGGTTAGAGGATTGTATGTTAGAGGATTGGTGGTTAGATGATTGTATGTTAGAGGGTTGGTGGTTAGATGATTGTATGTTAGAGGATTGGTGGTTAGATGATTGGTGGGTAGAGGATTGGTGGTTAGAGGATTGGTGGGTAGAGGATTGGTGGGTAGAGGATTGGTGGTTAGATGATGGGGCTATATGATTGGTGGTTAGAGGATTGGTGGTTAGAGGGTCGGTGGGTAGAGGATTGGTGGTTAGATGATTGTATGTTAGGGGATTGGTGGTAAGAGGATTGTATGTTAGGGGATTGGTGGTAAGATGATTGGTGGCTTGATGATTGTATGTTAGGGGATTGGTGGCTAGATAATTGTATTTAGAGGATTGGTGGCTAGATGATTGTATTTTAGAGGATTGGTGGCTAGATGATTGTATTTTAGAGAATTGGTGGTTAGATGATTGTATGTTAGGGGATTGGTGGCTAGATGATTGTATTTTAGAGGATTGGTGGCTAGATGATTGTATGTTAGGGGATTGGTGGCTAGATGATTGTATTTTAGAGGATTGGTGGCTAGATTATTGTATTTTAGAGGATTGGTGGCTAGATGATTGTATTTTAGAGGATTGGTGGTTAGATGATTGGTGGCTAGATGATTGGTGGTTAAATAATTGGTAGTTAGATGATTGTATGTTCGAGAATTGGTGGCTAGAGACTTGCTGGTTAGGAGATTGGTGGATTGATAGCGGATTGGGTGTTTGGTGGTTAAAGGTTTGATGGTAATATTGAAATTATCTTGAACTTTTTATGTTAAAACAACTCTATGAGTTGTTATCTACTCTTCGGTATCTACTGTCCTGTGTAGTTTTAAATCATGTTGTCCTGGAGGACTATTTACAGTCTGTAGGACTTATTATCCTGTAGGACTTATTATCCTGTAGGACTCACCATGAAAATGGCGAAATGGTTCCCCTCCTTGTAGTCACCCTGCCAGGAGTTAGCGCCCTTTCTGGTCATGAACTCAGGAAAAGTGCAGAGGGCGCTAGAGGGCACCAATAGGTCAGCCGTGACCATCAGCAGGTGCACCAGGATCACGTGATACTCACTCATGGCGTCTGCTGGTCTGTTGGGGAAGAGAGGAGATTATTATTTATTTATTGATTTTTTTCAATTTATTCAACACTTAATCAAAATAAAGTCATGAGGTATATGGGATGTTACTTTTGAAAGACGTTTAGAAGAAAATTGTTATTAGCATGCAGCCAAATGTAAGGGTACGGGATGGATGGATGGATGTAGAGGTTAGTGGTCTGTTGGTTTAGGGTTGTGGTAGGGGTGGGGTCAGGGTTAAGGGTTAGGAGGTCTGAGGGTAGGGGCTTGTCATGATAGGGATGAATGTAGGGGTTGTCATCTATGGGTTGGGGATGAATATCTGGGAGTAGAGGTTTGGTTCTGAGGCTAGTGGGTGTCAAGTGGTTGAAGATTTTATGGTAGAGAGTAGGGGATAGAAGGAAGTAGGTGGGTGTGTGAGGGTTTGGAGCTGGGGGTTTGAGGGTAGGGGCTGGTTGAAGTTAATCCTGGGGGTAGAGGCTGGGGGTTTGAACGTAAGGATGAATGTCAGTTGGAAGTGTCCGGGGGGTCTGGGGTAGACTTTGTGTCTGAGGGTAGCTGTAGATTTCTTTCGTTAGGGGCGGGGTCTTAGGGTAACTGTCCGTGTAGACTATGTGTGAGTCGGGGTGGGGTTAGTAATACAAACACATAGGCAAGGAGAGAGGACAGGTCTTACGCTTTCCCACCCCTACACCCCCCACTTGTTTAAAAAAAAATCCCCGACAAGTTATGCAAATGAAATTGACCCACAGCCTAAAATTTGAGAACCGAATAGAAAAAAAAAACCACGCGCGTCCAACACGTGCACCCACGAGCAGGCTAAAAATAGATTGATCCGGCAGGCTGTGTCACCTAACGAATGTACAAACAATCCCCCACCTCCTCTTCCCCACACCCCACCCCTCGTCCCCACACCCCAAGCGCTCCTACCCCACCCATCGTCCCCCCACCCTTTAAGCAGTCTCGAAATACGAAAGTGATTCCGCAACTATTTTCAGCTTCAACTCTCGACGATTAAATCAATGTTGTCTATGTTAAAAATGACGTCATTAAAAATCTACCACTTAGATTTCGAGTTAACAGGCCACCACGCCATCTCTTAATACATCACAGTGTGTTGGTTTATCTTTTGATATTTTGTGTTATACTAAGATGTTTTGTGAAAAAAAAAATGTGCACTGTTTCTATGTGGTATATTAGGGCACTATTGAAGGGCACTGTTGGAGGCAGTGGCGTAGCCAGGGATCGGTCATAGGAGTCAAACGACCCACGTGACCTATCACGCCAATACAAAACATGGAGCACATCACAAAAATATTGAAGTGCTCACAGTTTAGTACATAATACTACTAAAAATGTATTTAAAATAACCGTCATTAAATAGTTTTAAAAGTAAAACAAAACAAAAAATGAATTAAAATATGTTTATTTCTTTAAATTGAGATTCACATTTTATGGATTATTTTTCTCGACCCTTACCCTACCCCACTTGCCTAACACCCCCCCCCCCCCCTCCCTAAGTCCAACCTTTGATTACAATGGTCAGCTAGAAAATCTATCCAAGTCCCGCAACCAGCTCACACAGTGTAAGAACAAAGGGACGGAAGTCTCACTCAGCTAATGGCAAACTGATACTCCCCAGTCGACGCCCGTCTCTAGTTTCGCTTTACGCCACTGGAAATTCCCGATGATGCGTTCACTATGCTGCGGCCATACAAGGGGGGAGAGCACTGTTCAGGAAATACCGCGGGAAGTTGTAATTGGATTGGGGGTGCCGTAACCGGACTGCTCAGGTAAATAAAAAAAATGGTGAGATGGTTGAGATGGACGTAGGTGGCACTGAGATAAGGGGAGGTCTAAAGTTTGGGGGGAGTCAGGTGGAAAGATCAGGTGGAAGATTGTAGAGATGGGTTTAAAGAGATGAATGGGGGGGGGGTGTTTTTGTTTCTATTAAATTCTGAACTCAAGGCACGCGTATAGATTAGGTGCAGTCGATAATGACATCAATTACGGTGATTAATTAATGGCATTAATTTATGTGATAAATTACTGAGATCAGTTAATGGAACAAGTATATCAAATATGTTATTATTATGTATTTAAAAAAAAGGCCAATGTGAAAAAAAGGGTTCCGTGCTTACTGTTGTTACCATTATTAAATAATTTAAAATTGATCAACTAATTAGGCCAATTAATGCGATTTATTATTAGGATTAAATAATGTGATACATAATTGTGATCATTTAATGGAATCAATAATAGAATCAATTGAGGAATCGATTGATTAGATCCCTTAATTAAAAGATTAATGAAATCGTTGAATGAGATCGATTAATTGAATTTATTAATGAATCAATCAAGTGATTAGATTAATGAACTGAATGGGTGGATTAATACAGTCAGTCAATGGGATCAATTAAACATATCAATAACCTACTGGTTAAAAACAATGAAATTGTGTGTGTGTTTGTGGGGGGGGGGGGGGGAGGTGTGTGTGTGTGGGGGGGGATGGGGTTGTGTGTGTGTGGGGGGGGGGTGTGTGCAGGGGGGGGGGGTAGGGGAATAAATGTCTGATCGTCAGCTGCAGGTGTCCCGGATATCGGTGACAATAATCTGCAGGATGAACGATTGGGTGATCACGTGATAATCTCAGGTCACGTGACACGAATATGACAAAGTAGATCAGCCCGTAGTTGCACACTGGATAATCTGAGTACACTTGCTTCGATGAATACATTAGTTTATATCAATAGGGTAGATTAGCCCTATGTTTACATTAGCCCTATGCCTACATTAGCCCAGTTGAGTACATTAGCCCAGTTGAGTATATTAGCCCTATGTCTACATTATCCCTATGTCTACATTAGCCCTATGTCTACATTAGCCCTATGTCTACATTAGCCCAGTTGAGTACATTAGGCCTATGTCTACAATATCACTGTCTACATTAGCCCATCTCTTCATTAGCCTCTACGTTTACCTTAAACCCGTGTTTACACTAGCCCTACAAATACACTAGCCCTAGCATATAGCGCCTCATCCATTCACATACAACACAGTCAAAACTTTTTGCAATAAAAAAGTAGATCTCTCAGTAGCACCCAAGACGTCAATTCTTTTGTTTCTATTATTTCCGAGACAAATGAAATGGGAAAAAAATTCTTGGGCGTTTTAAAAAACCATACTCGTGCCAGCTGACGAAACAATCCATAATGGACTTTTGATGGACTTTCGATGGAGCATTTTAAAAACATCAGACTTCAACCCCCTCCCCCACCCTCTCCTCTCCCCGATGATACTGACGTCATTCCACCAAAGTGTAAGGTCATTTCCAAAGTCTGTGGATGGCATCTTATAACCCTAACCATGACCTTCGCCATATGACCCGGCCTAGACCTCTTGGACTGAGCACAAAAATGAATGAGATCATCAGAATGGAGTGGGACTTCGTGTCTGTGATTTTGTGTGTGTTTGTGTGTGTGTTTGTGTGTGTGATTGTGTGTGTGTGATTGTGTGTGTGATTGTGTGTGTGATTGTGTGTGTGATTGTGTGTGTGATTGTGTGTGTGATTGTGTGTGTGTGATTGTGTGTATGATTGTGTGTCTGATTGTGTATGTGATTGAGAGTGTGATTGTGTGTGCTTGTGTGTGTGCTTGTGTGTGTGCTTGTGTGTGTGTGATTGTGTGTGTGATTGTATGTGTGATTGTATGTGTGATTGTGTCTGAGATTGAGAGTGTGATTGTGTGTGGGATGGGAAGGAATTAAACAGAATCGTCTTTATTTTAAAAAAAATCAGTATCGTAACAAAAGTATCGCTTTGGAACATTTCGACCCAGACAGTATCGCATTAAAAAAATATCGTAAAAAAAACAACAACACACTGACAGATGTGATTATTATTAAATCGTGTGTTTAATGAAATTTCCGGACGATAAACCCTTAATTAATTACTTGTTTTAAGTTTAGGGAGAGGGGGATGCATTTTTAATAAAAAAATAAATCGATGAAAATTTATTATATTTATTTCTTCTATCTTCTAGCGACCGGAAGTCTATAGCTAGTCTAGAACAAATGTTCTATGTGACGTCACTGGATGTTTAACACAGCCGATTACACCCGTGTCCAAGGAGCCGGCGAAAACTCACCCCCCCCCCCAACTTATCCCTGGGTAGGGCATCACGTGATCATCATTAAGAATGAATGAGCTGGTGGGGTGTCCGCCATATTTTGACATTTCCGGTTCGCTTTGACGTTAAGGCACATGATAGGAACAAACACTAGGCTAAAAATAGATTGTACATGTCACCCCCTCCCCTCACAATCCCTCTGAGTTTACTTAATGCTTTTCCCGATGAGGAAATGCTAATGCTTTTCATTTACACAAGCGAAGGTTAAAGTTTGTATACAGCTAAACATGTGTTGGTTAGGGTTAGGGTTATACTCTTGATAACATTGATTACTGAATCTTTAATTTAAACTTTAATTATTATTATAATTATTATTTTTGAGAATGATACTTTTAGTAACAAGGTATTTTCATTTTCAAGAATCGAGTTTTAAACAAAAAACGGTTGCCTCTTTGTGTAGACTATATGTAGTGTGAGACCTAGGTTTGTTTAGCAAGAGTGATAGGTTTAATTTCCATGTGACCTACAGTGGTTTATCACGAGTCAGTTTGCCAGGTGACCTAGACTTTGTGTCACGTCAGCCCTAGACTTTGTGTCACGTCAGCCCTAGACTTTGTGTCACGTCAGCCTTAGACTTTGTGTCACGTCAGCCCTAGACTTTGTGTCACGTCAGCCCTAGACTTTGTGTCACGTCAGCCCTAGACTTTGTGTCACGTCAGTCCTAGACTTTGTGTCACGTGAGCCCTAGACTTTGTGTCACGTCAGCCTTAGACTTTGTGTCACGTCAGCCATAGACTTTGTGTCACGTCAGCCCTAGACTTTGTGTCACGTCAGCCCTAGACTTTGTGTCACGTGAGCCCTAGACTTTGTGTCACGTCAGCCCTAGACTTTGTGTCACGTCAGCCCTAGACTTTGTGTCACGTCAGCCCTAGACTTTGTGTCACGTCAGCCCTAGACTTTGTGTCACGTCAGCCCTAGACTTTGTGTCACGTGAGGCCTAGACTTTGTGTCACGTCAGCCCTAGACTTTGTGTCACGTCAGCCCTAGACTTTGCATCACGTGAGCCCTAGACTGTATCACGTCAGCCCTAGACTTTGCATCACGTCAGCCCTAGACTTTGTGTCACGTGAGCCCTAGACTTTGTGTCACGTCAGCCTTAGACTTTGTGTCACGTCAGCCCTAGACTTTGTGTCACGTCAGCCCTAGACTTTGTGTCACGTCAGCCCTAGACTTTGTGTCACGTGAGCCCTAGACTTTGTGTCACGTCAGCCCTAGACTTTGTGTCACGTCAGCCCTAGACTTTGTGTCACGTCAGCCCTAGACTTTGTGTCACGTCAGCCCTAGACTTTGTGTCACGTGAGGCCTAGACTTTGTGTCACGTGAGGCCTAGACTTTGTGTCACGTCAGCCCTAGACTTTTTGTCACGTCAGTCCTAGACTTTGTGTCACGTCAGCCCAAGACTTTGTGTCACGTCAGTCCTAGACTTTGTGTCACGTCAGCCCTAGACTTTGTGTCACGTCAGCCCTAGACTTTGCATCACGTGAGCCCTAGACTGTATCACGTCAGTCCTAGACTTTGTGTCACGTCAGCCATAGACTTTGTGTCACGTGAGCCCTAGACTTTGTGTCACGTCAGTCCTAGACTTTGTGTCACGTCAGCCCTAGACTTTGCATCACGTGAGCCCTAGACTGTATCACGTCAGTCCTAGACTTTGTGTCACGTCAGCCATAGACTTTGTGTCACGTGAGCCCTAGACTTTGTGTCACGTCAGTCCTAGACTTTGTGTCACGTGAGCGCTAAATTACCATGAGCCCTAGTCTTTATTTGTCTTAAGTCTTTATATAATCTCTAATCTAGTTGGGATTATCCGACCCTCTAAAATAAATGTCAGTTAGACCCAGCTAAAATATTCATGCTGGTACCCTAGGTCACAGCCTGTGTGTGCACATGTACGTGTACGTGTGTATATGTATATGTGTGTATGTGTGTGATGTATTGTGTGAGCGACGTGATATGAATATTGATGAAAGCTCGATTGTTTTAAAGGGCAGCTAATCGGCGGGATTAAGCGTACTACGACGTAAAGGTCGAGAACATGACATGGATGAGTGGACATGGATTACTGTACATGGATCAATGGACATGGAATATTGAACATTAATCCAGATTTTATTATAGGGGGGGGGGGCGACTTTAAATTTCCGAGAGGGGGGGGGGGGAAGCGGACACTGTTAAAAGTATATATTCTCTATATAAATTCCATTTCGTTCGAGGGTGGGGGACGATAGAATCTCTTCGGGGAAGTTGGCGGAGTCCCTCCCCCCCCCCCCAAGAGATGCCTGGAAGAAACACTGGACATGGAGTATTGAACATTAATTAATGGACATGGTTGACTGAACATGGTAGTTTTCGTGCCATTTAAAATATTCTGTTTTTGCTATAACTTCATTCATCTTGTCCCTACTTTTTAAAACTCGAGTTTGTAAATTCTGAAGTGGTGATGTCCCGACATATACTTGTGACATTTAAATTTATCAGGTGAACGTCCTGTAGACGCCGCCCCATCACGTGATATGCTAATGAGCTCAAACAAGGCTGATGAAATATGCATTTCAGCTTCGCGGTACCCACGACTAATTAATACCAGAATCCCTTAATTAAACGCTAAGCCTTGATTGGCAACGAAGGGGTTGTTTGTTTTGTTGTAAATTAAAAATCCCGATCTGTCACGTGTGGGTCGATCAAGCGAGACACTCACCCCCCGGGGGAATGGGGAGGGAGGGGGATATTGTAGTTATCTTACGCTATGATTTCCGAGAAGTAATCGATATCTGCAAAAAAATCGATTACAAGACTAATCGGGTTCTGTTGGTGTTATTTTTCTAGACTTTCAAAGGAATAGAGCCCTTGGTGAATAACAACAACAATCCAACAAAGCCGTAGAATCGGCCACAAGTATCGTGTCAGTATTAATTACACCGCGGCATGTTTCTCGCGATTCTTGTGATATCGATACCACGCTGGGTCATTTATCAACGTCGGCAGGCAATTATTCCGTCGTGAGAGTAAGATTAAGTTTGTGTTTTTGAAAAATTTGATTTTATTGTTTCATCAAAAGATGATGGGAGTGGGGGCTAAGTTGTTTTTATATTAGGGGGAGGGTTCGGGTTTAAATAACATGGGGCAGGGTTCGGGTTCAGATTCCACGGGGCAGGTTCGGGTTAAGATTCAAGTACCAAGTGAACATTTCTATAACCAAGTAAAACTAGAGTCATCTTGATGTATTTCAATTATCGTGAGTGAGGGGGTGGATTAGGGTTTGGAACTTTGTTTGCAGTACCGTCCAAATGCAGTAGTGTGTGTGTGGGGGGGGGAGGCGGGGGGAGGGGGTGTGCCGTTTAAAATGAGTGACTCAGCTAAAAAGTAAAAAATAAATAAATCAGAAATTAGTGTTGTATCTAATTGGAATTATTAGTTGATAAAGGAGGAGGTAGGTGAAAAAATGTGGGGAAGGGGTGACACCCGTCCTGGAGACGCCACTGCCTGTAGGTACAACCACTTGATTCAGTTAATGATGGCAGCTTAAAATGTCACATACTTGCCCTGTCGGGTTGTCCTTATGTTGTCCTCAAATGTCCTTATATTGTCCTTTTCTTTGGTTTTTCGGTACCAAATTATGTCCTTTTAATTGCCAGTTTTTTTTAAATTGTCCTAATAGACGTCTTTTTTATTGTCTTTTTCCATTTTTCGTCCATTCCATGTTTGTTTACGGTCTGAAACCATCTTACTGCTGTCTTATTCTTGGTCCCTTTATTGCCCTAATATTCGCCTTTTGTCTTATTTCACGTCAAACGTCCACGGAACAAAATATAATTTATATAGAAAATATATACGCTTACCAGTACCCCCCCCCCCCCCCCCAAAAAAAAGTCTGAAAGAAACACTGCCTATAGCACGACAATAACTCCAGCAAACCATACCACTAACACTTCTTCATGCAAATCCCAGCACTTCAAACATTCATAAAAAACAATTATTGAAAAACACAACATGGACGAAATAAAATTCTATTTAAAAAAAATCGTATTAAACACGTAATCGAATTTCAGGTTCTTGAGTTATGCCATGTTGTTTGCTTGACGATTTCTTTTGTTTGAAATCTACTTTTGTTAACTGGATCACTGAAGTGGTACAGATATTTCCGCTAGAGTGTGTATGTTGATGAAGGCTTTAGTTCCAAGCGTCAGGTGGGTTTTGTGAAGGTAAGATACAGAATGGAATAGCGGAATGGATACATGTAGTGGTGGTGTGAAGTGGTGAGTTGGTGTGGTGTGGTGATTGTGGTGGTCAGGATTATAATGCCACATCACCCGGCACACTGCACCACATATCTGTTTTGATTTTGGTAAATTGAATTGTTTTTGTTCAGACTTTAAAGCCGTAAAATTTATTGTGATGTTTGCAACACCAAGTTGTAATGCATTGTTTGATAGCAACATTAAGTCGTCGGACTTCTTTTTTGCAGCTTTTTTTTTAAACGCGAACATTTTTAATTAAAAATTTTGTTTCTCTGTAGTTTTTTTTTTTTAAATTTTGTTTGTTTTTGTATAGTAATATTTTTTAGCAATTATTTTACAGCCAAATTTTTGGTTCAGTTAAATTTTTTGTGCGCGTCATTTCGTCCAAAAAAAAGTAGTTTAGGAACATTTTGTCTAGCGACATTTCGTTCAAGGACATTTTGTCCAGCGACAATTTTTTCAAGGACAAAGCCAAGCAGCTACATCAGGAGATTTGATGAAATATTTTAATTTTTAAGTTTTTAATTCAGAAAACTCAAAGTCGAAACTTCACTAAGGGTTCGTCGTATTTCGTCTGTCATTTATGGTCCGTCAAACGATATCTGTCAAACATCGTCTGACCAGAGGTCATCCATCTCATGTTTATCTGAAACCACCTCAGCGCCAACCCTCCGTCATATTTTGAGAGCACCTGAGTTTTGGCACCGGAAGTTACCTGGAGAGCAGGACAAACTCTTCTTATCTTAGTCAAGGGACAGAAACCTCGTAAATTGTGTGGTCGTCTGCTCTTTGATAGTCTGTCTTTTGGTGGTCTGTCTTTTAGTCGTCTGCCCTTTAGTCGTCTGGCCTTTAGTCGTCTGCCCTTTAGTCGTCTGCCCTTTAGTCGTCTGCCCTTTGATAGTCTGCCCTTTGATAGTCTGCCCTTTGATAGTCTGCCCTTTAGTCGTCTGCGCTTTAGTCGTCTGCGCTTTAGTCGTCTGCGCTTTAGTCGTCTGCGCTTTAGTCGTCTGCCCTTTAGTCGTCTGCCCTTTAGTCGTCTGCCCTTTAGTCGTCTGCCCTTTAGTCGTCTGCCCTTTAGTCGTCTGCCCTTTAGTCGTCTGCCCTTTAGTCGTCTGCCCTTTAGTCGCCTGTCCTTTTGGTCGTCTGTCCAATTGTCGTTTCTCCATTGGTCGTCGACTCACACACACCTAAGTTACCAAAATCGACAAACACAAACCATTACACCCTACACAAACGTGCTTACATACTCACATTACACGTATACATATTTTCCCCCAAACGAAACTTTTTAAAAAATAATTTTTTATTCCAATCCAATCCAGGTTAACGACATCAACAAAGCCAAGACGCAGCCAATCAAATGTAACGAGAGCGCGGCCATTTTGTCTACATCGGTCACGACAGTCATTGAGCGACGGGCGAGAGTTTAAAATGGCGGGTTATTCATTGTCAATGAAACGGAAGTGATGCAATTTCAAAACAAACCTTCATGTCGAGATTTAAAAGAAAAAAATGCAACTCTATATCGGTTACATAAGTAGTGCATATTTGATATTAAACAGTTTTGGAATTAATGTAAAGACTTCAAATTGTAGTTAATATACGATATGATTGTGTGAATGTTTTTTTTTATTTATTATAAGAGAAACATTACAAAACAAATTGCGAAGGAAAACTTTTTTTTCACAGGGAGTCCTTTAATTGTAATTTTATTTTTTATTTATTTATTTATTTTTTTTTTTTTTTACATATCATAGTTGCCTATTGTAAACCATTATGAACCTATCGCTCATAGGTAAATTTTGTTACTGTAAAATATGTTGTAATTTGCGAAGGAAAACTTAAGTTTCTGCATCTTTAATTTAATCGATTTTTACAGTACGGTATATTTCATGCTGCAGATTTTGTATAATTTGTGTGTACAAATGAACTACTGCGTACCTATAGTGCATGTACACTGCGCATGATCTGCTAGGCGCCCACAAGAACAAAAAGTCGTTGAGTGTAAGACAAAATGTCGATTTAGATTCTAGCATTGTCGCGTCAGGCAAAGCAGCGCCCAGTGTGAGTTGACAAAAGGGGAAATAATGCTGGTTTGTCTTAACTAATTGGGTTACTTCCCTTGTTATCGTACTGACGCAGAGCGCTGTTCACTAAATGGAATATTGTTTATGGTATCGTCATGGTAAAAGTCTATCGATCACCGGGGAATCGATTACAATGGCCGTCGAGGTGGGGGTAATGGTTAAGGTAAACAACAGGGGGAGTGTGTGAGGGGTGGGGGTGGGGGGTCGTGATAAGAAAGGGGACGTATAAAGCTGTTTAAAGCTTCCGACAAGTTCTTGGTTAATTTTCTCTTGTTTGGTCAAATGTCCGATAAGAGGTCATTTATCAACAACGTCTCGCTTTAGTTTTGACGGTTTTGCCCCCCCCCCCACCCTCCCGTCAATCGTCACACATTGCCAGAAAAATTCAACTCCCCCCCCCAACCATCTAGAAAATAACGTCACATCCCGGCCACCCCCAGCCACCCACTCCTCAAATTAATTTTTTTTAGGTCAGGCGATCTCATTTTAAAATATTACTTACATTTGGTCAAGTTTAGATGTAATGGTCGATTATATTATAATTTTAATTTTTTTTTTAAATTAAAAATGCGAAATAATTGCCGATAGTTTAAAAATGTTACTTTCAAAATGAGAATATGTCACATCACTCTATAAGATATTTGGTTTGGACAGGAATACGACATATGAAAATGGCTTCAGAAGCCTTTTATGTTTGGGAGATTTGATTGTGTTTTCTGACTTGTAAATTGAAGAGAAATATGACTGAAGCAACTGACTTAAATCTGACGATAGCCTAACTGTAACTGCAGCACGACTGAAGTATAACTGCAGCATGACTAAAGAATGACTGAAGAATGACGGTACATGACTTTAGCATGACTGAATCAAAAGCGCCACCCCCCCCCCCCCCACGACACCAAACATTAATCAACAAACACCCGCCTAATTAACCGGTTTAATTTGATCACCCAATTCTCACACAAAAACACGCACAGGCGCTCAAATCAATATATTTAAAAAAATCAATCAATCGATCTCATTGCCTTGTTTCCTTTGATCGCACAAACACCGTTAGCAGGAGGCCGTAATCTTAGTGAACAATTAATTAATGTGCACCTGAACGTGAGTAGATAATTACTTAATTACTAGATGAGGACATCGCAGTTAAAGAGAGCCACCCAACACCAGCATGTCGATGATCAGCTTTAAACCACTCTCCGATGTTGTAACTTAACGGCACTTTAAACCTTTGACGACGCTCAGCGAATCAACGTCGCTTTAATGACGTTCAGCGAATCAACGTCGCTGTAAGCTTTAACGAGGCTCATAGAATCAACGACGCTTTAAAGACGCTCAGCGAATACACCACGCTTAATCGACGCTCAGCGAATCAACGTCGCTGGTAAGCTTTAACAACGCTCACAGAATTAACGTCACTTGGAAGATGCTTAGCGAATCAACGCCGCTTTAATGACGCTCAGCGAATCATCGTCGTTTTATAATTTAACGACGCTCAGCAAATCAATGTCGCTTTAACGACGTTCAGAGGATCATCGTCGTTTTAATAACGCGCAGAGAATAAACGTCGCTCAGCAAATCAACGTAGCTTACATGCCACTCGGTGAATCAACGTCGCTTAATACTTTAAAGACGCTCAGTCCAACTTAAACAAACCTTCGTGTTTTCATAATTCATAATTGACGACTCATTATGCGTTGTCTGGATATTATGTTACACAAAAAATAATGACATATTAACTTACCCGCCGCCCATAATAACGCAACATTACATTTCAAATTAGTTACCATATTACGCACCGTTTCTGATACCCCCCCCCCCCCTCCCGATTCAGTCTGTCATGTACTCACTTGTACAATATCCTTGCAAAACATTAATTTTTGTTTTTTATCTAACTGAATAGCTTGTACGCTTATGCATATGTCCATTCTACATTATTCGGGCAAGACTTAGTTTAAACCAAACGACTTAAAATACGCCACTTCAATTTTAACAAAAGCTTGTTTCTAAAAAAATGTACTTAAAAAACCTCCTTAAAGATATTACCGCTTTCTAAAACCCGCCCCCACCCCACTATTTTATCATACAATACAACTAAAACGACATTATTCATCTATTACTCCCTCCCTATTTCAAGCTATATTTGTGCACCTTCCTTAAGCTCATCCATAATTAAATCACTTTCCCCTAACCCACTATTAATCTTTAACCAGCACATTAAACCGTAATTAAACAAATGAATCCAGCTAATTGACCCGCAACTGACCCATACAATTAATACCGCCACATTAACATCGACCAGTCACACCCCCAAACACCCCCAAGTCCTGCTCCCCACCCCAAACAGCAGACGACAATTGAAACCTCTCGATTATCAAGCCCCCGCCCTTGACATTCGCTCGACAAACCATTCCTCACACTCGTTCTCGCGTCTCCTCCGCCATTTTGTTGACCTCATTTCTCCCTCAAAATTTACTTTCGTATTCCACCTTCACCCCCGTTGTATACAAAATAGAAGAGTAGATACAAAATATCAATTATTGATTGAATTAGAGCATGCGACAAACGTATGTTCCTCCACACGTTTCTATCCATGGCATCCAGTACCAGTCACCCCCTCGACGTCTGCTGTTCCAGAATGAATTATGCAACTTGCAGTTCCTGGAATGTGATTATCCGTTGCGAGCCCGTGTTCGAGACTAGCAAGTGGCAATGTAGCGCCACTACCCCACAATGGTTAGAGTTTTCGCTTCACACTACCCCGCGCGTCCATCCCGCACTAACAACATCTGGTCATGAATAATTGAAATCTATGTTTCATTTCTGGCGAGGGGGGTGGACGGGGGAGGGGAGGGGCGGTCACCTCCCCAGGGGGTCATAAAGCCCAGCAAACCTTCACAGTGAAACACGGGACAAAAAAGAACAAAAAAAAAAAAAGAACACTTTTGATGCCCACCTACAAAATAAGATCAACTACAGGCGAGAAAAAAGATTAGAAACCGGATTTCGGGAGTTCCGGAATTCGATCGCACCATGCTAGATTTTTAGGGTAGAGTGTTTAATTTGTAATACGTTTGTTGTACGTTTATAGTTTAGGGAAGAGGGTTTCATTTATAGTAAGTTTGTTGTAAGGTAAAGGGTTTAATTTATAGTACGTTTGTTGTGAGTCTATAGTTTAGAGTAGAGGGTTTAATTTATAATAAGTTTGTTGTAAGGCAGAGGGTTTAATTTATAATAAGTTTGTTGTGAGTTTATAGTTTAGGGTAGAGGGTTTCATTTATAATACGTTTGTTGTAAGGCAGAGGGTTTAATTTATAATAAGTTTGTTGTGAGTTTATAGTTTAGGGTAGAGGGTTTCATTTATAATACGTTTGTTGTAAGGCAGAGGGTTTAATTTATAATAAGTTTGTTGTGAGTCTATAGTTTAGGGTAGAGGGTTTAATTTATAATAAGTTTGTTGTGAGTCTATAGTTGTGTGAATCTCTTACAAACGTCACCAACACATGTTTACTATTATAGTCCAAGCTTGGGATCAAAGGTGTGTGTCTTCCTTTACAGCACGAGACTCTAGGTCTAGGCATGAACATATATTTCAATACACAGCTTAAAAAAACAACCAAGCACACATGTTGGTGAAAATCTCGTAAGCGAGTCATAGCTATTGACTCCACTGACAAGCAGCTTATGACTTCAACTGAACGGTAAATTTAGACACTGACTCAAATATAAGCAATTTATGTATCCAAAGGACCAAAACGTCTTGACTATGACTCCAAAGGACCAAAACGTCTTGACTATGACTCCAAATGACCAAACGTTTTCACCATGACTCCAAATAACCAAACGTTTTCACCATGACTCCAAATGACCAAACGTTTTCAACATGACTCCAAATAACCAAACTTTTTCACCATGACTCCAAATGACCAAAACGTCTTGACCATGACTCCAAATGACCAAAACGTTTTCACCATGACTCCAAATGACCAAAACGTTTTCACCATGACTCCAAATGACCAAAACGTCTTGACCATGACTCCAAATGACCAAAACGTTTTCACCATGACTCCAAATGACCAAAACGTCTTGACCATGACTCCAAATGACCAAAACGTTTTCACCATGACTCCAAATGACCAAAACGTCTTGACCATGACTCCAAATAACCAAACGTTTTCACCATGACTCCAAATGACCAAAAAGTTTTGACCATGACTCCAAATGACCAAAACGTTTTCACCATGACTCCAAATGACCAAAACGTCTTGACCATGACTCCAAATGACCAAAACGTTTTCACCATGACTCAAAATGACCAAAACGTCTTGACCATGACTCCAAATGACCAAAACGTTTTGACCATGACTCCAAATGACCAAAACGTTTTCACCATGACTCCAAATGACCAAAACGTCTTGACCATGACTCCTAATGACCAAAACGTTTTCACCATGACTCCAAATGACCAAAACGTCTTGACCATGACTCCAAATGACCAAAACGTTTTCACCATGACTCCAAATGACCAAAACGTCTTGACCATGACTCCAAATAACCAAACGTTTTCACCATGACTCCAAATGACCAAACGTTTTGATCATGACTCCAAATGACCAAACGTCTTGACTATGACTCCAAATGACCAAAACGTTTTCACCATGACTCCAAATGACCAAAACGTTTTGACCATGACTCCAAATGACCAAAACGTTTTGACCATGACTCCAAATGACCAGACACCAAAGCTTACTGTGTGCCCAACCACCACTGCTAAAGCTGAAACACTTAAACCCACACAGTGTGTTTAACTTTTTAAAACCCAGACAGTGTGTTTAACTTTTTAAAACAAACACAGTGTGTTTAACTTTTTAAACGCTCCTCACACGCCGATACAAACAGAACCATTCATCCCCACCCCCAGCCCCACCCCTGTCTCCCACGCTTTTCTTCACCCATACCCAACCGATAGCTAAACTATTCATGAGGACCCTAAAGTGAAGCCCAACCAAATGGAGATCTTCCTTTCTTTATTCCGCTTCAATGATCAAAACTTTCAACAATACTCTAAAACCCCCCTCCACACAATCTATCCCACTGGCAAAACTTTTGTTTTTAAATTGTTTTTAAACAATGAATTTCCGACAACAGACTGATAAAAGATTATTGTTATTCTTTAATGAAGTTTCTGTTGTATTCTCCTGTTTAAATAGTAAACATTTGTTTATTGCAAGAATTGTGTTTCCATGGTTAACATTATGTTTACCTGGGTTAACAATTTCCATTGTTCATTTTATGTTTTCATGGGAAACATTTTGATTATACATGGAAAGTATTGCGTTTTCATAGATACAAATTGTGGTATGATAGTGGCAAACATGGGTAGTAGTGGTAGAGTAATTCCAAACCACATGCGTTTGAATACAAGCGGTGCTAGCGTTCTGTGAGAATTGCCGGGTAAACTGGGACTGTGGGACTGTGAGACTGGCCAGGTAAACTGGGACTGTGAGACTTGCCAGGTAAACTGGGACTACTGCGAGACTGGTCAAGTAATAAAAAGACTGTCAAAAAACAATATCCGGACGAAGAAAATTGAGACAAAAAAATCCCACTGCAAACACTGCATTGATCGAGCTTATTAAGAGACAGCATAAATTAGTCTAATGAAGTATTTCCTGCAATTTGTCACGATAATCTTTTGGCTTATTGTTAGGAGTCAGAAGATAATTGTCAAACGTTTGCTGACGCCTACAAGCAATGTCATAAACCTGACGCCATTACACACCTACGCCATCATACACCTTACCCCATCATACATCTGACGCCATTAACCCTATGTCATCATAAACCTGACGCCATTGTACACCTGGCGTCATCATAAACTTAACGCCATAAACCTGACACCATTGTACACCTGGCGTCATCATAAACTTAACGCCATAAACCTGACACCATTGCACACCTGGCGTCATCATAAACTTAACGCCGTAAACCTAACGCCATTGTACACCTGGCGTCATCATAAACTTAACGCCGTAAACCTAACGCCATTGTACACCTGGCGTCATCATAAACTTAACGCCGTAAACCTAACGCCATTGTACACCTGGCGTCATCATAAACTTAACGCCGTAAACCTAACGCCATTGTACACCTGGCGTCATCATAAACTTAACGCCATAAACCTGACGCCATTGTACACCTGGCGTCATCATAAACTTAACGCCGTAAACCTAACGCCATTGTACACCTGGCGTCATCATAAACTTAACGCCGTAAACCTAACGCCATTGTACACCTGGCGTCATCATAAACTTAACGCCATAAACCTGACGCCATTGTACACCTGGCGTCATCATAAACTTAACGCCATAAACCTGACGCCATTGTACACCTGGCGTCATCATAAACTTAACGCCGTAAACCTAACGCCATTGTACACCTGGCGTCATCATAAACGTAACGCCGTAAACCTAACGCCATTGTACACCTGGCGTCATCATAAACTTAACGCCATAAACCTGACCCACCATACAACTGACACCATCATAAACCTACGCCGTCACCAAACCTGACGTCATCAAAAACATTTGCACCGAAAAACTCTAGAACAACACGTAGCAGTACGGGGTGATCTAGATCGACTTTACCTCCCGTTTAACCCCATCCCCACACACCCGCACTCCCCTCACCCTGCACCCTCTTCCCACATTAGCCCCCATATCCATCCCCCTCACCAGCCTCCATCCCCTTCCCCCATCCTTTCCTTACCTACCCCCCTGCTTATCCCCCTTCCCATCTCCTGAACCCTCCCCCAGCCCACACACCCACCCGCCTCATCATTCCCTCATCGTAAAAACCCATCTCTAAGAATTACAAAAACCCATTACAAGTACAAAACAATACAAACTCCACAATATACCTTCTCAACTATAGAAAACTCCACCTTTAGTTCAGTATAGAAAAGCACCCCCACCCCATGAAAATGAAAAACCCCCAACCCCAACTATACAACATCTGATATACACCCCCTCATCCCACACACATTCCAACACCTCCACACACCACGCACGGTCGCAAACCACCACGCATACCACACTCACCCACTTCATCACGCGCCAACATCATTTCTCCAAGACGTCTCCATCTGCAAGGATTTCTCCCAAGAGCTGAGCCCTCGTTCAATACCCGCCTCAAGTGCGACTCCTTTCCTCGCTCGCCAAACTACTTCAATTATTCAATTTTAAGCACATTAATCCATCTTGAAACAGCAACACGACTCGTAAGTGTACAACGATAAAACTTAATCGTTTTCCCACTCTAGATGATAGTCTTCAGGTGGGTGTAGAGAGGGGTGGGGGGAGGGGGGGCAGCTTGGGGGGTGGGGGTGGGTAGAAGAATATTTGTTTCAGTGGGGAAGAAGAACTCGCTGGGTATTTAGAGAGGATGTTGAGATGATGTATCAATTACTTGAAAATTACTAATTAGCCGAACACTTAAATTGATCCCGGGGGATGGGTAAGGACGGTAGGGACAGTCGACGTTTCTTCTAGAAATTTCTTGGACCCAGTACCGTGATGCCTCGCTGAGAGCTAAAGAGAAAAGAGACTAATTTCCGGCTGTCATTAACTGCGTCATTTGTTTACTAAAGCCGAGAGACGGAAAATCGAGGGTATAATAAACTTCGTGGGAATAGTATATTTTATGTGTGCACATAAAGTTCATTTATAGAGTGAAGTTCATTTGTTCGTGGGAATAGTATACTTCGTGTGTGCACTGTGCACATACAATTCATTTATAGAGTAAAGTTGATTTGTAGAATAAAGTTCGCGTGAATAGTAAACTTCATCTGTTTAGTAAACGTCGTGTGCATAGTAAACTTCATAAGTAAAGTATACCTTATGTGAATGGATAACTTCATTTGCATACGAGCATCTCACTTCATCGTTGTATAACGGAGTTCAGAGGTCAAGTGTCACCCGGTGTCACCACACCACTTTCCAACACCTTTGCCTTTCAGATTTGGTGTCACCACCTTACTCTTACCATTTTATTGGTATAACCCCTCTCGCTCTACAATTTTATCCTTTTAACTGGATAAAACATTAGTCTTACAGTAAATTGTACGGTTTTACGTCTTGGTGTCGCCCATTAGAGCAGAGGTCTCCAAACTTTTCAGTCCGAGGGCCGCATTAACTATCAAATTTCAGTTCGGGGGCCAGTTTCTTCTACTCATGTCTTTGATTTTTCTGGCCAAAGTTCCTCAGCCATCCCCAACAAATGTTTTTTTTGTGGACAAAAAGATCTCCGCGGGCCGGATGAGAGGACCTCGCGGGCCGCACCCTGCATTAGATGATGTAACCTAGTACGGACTGCACCCCCCCCCCCCGGCTTCTGCCTAGTGACGTCATGGACCATGCGGCACAGTGACCCTCCATAGAAATAAACTGGCAGGTCAAGTTAAAGTCAGGTATCCATTAAGGCTGAGTGCGCTCAGGGAAGTCCCACACAGACTAGCTGAAATCTGGCTTCAAGACTTTTGTATTACCAGTCTCACGTTCTAGCACTCAACTAGATGCCCCCCCCCCCTTCCATCCCACCCCCACCACACAAGTGCACACTTCGTGATTTGCGATCTAGTCGAGTTTAGAACTAAAGCGATACAAAGATTTAATTAAAAGCAAGGTTTAAACATGTCCCCGGTGAATCATGTTGTGATTCAATTTGTAGATAATATCAAATGTGTCTACTGGCTGTACATCTATGAATTGTCGTCCCTGAATCAGGGGCAACAATAGATATCTATTTTATAATTGAACTATATAGATATAATTATCTTAAGCTTTGAACAGCGTCTCTCCCTCCTCCACACTCCCTGCTCCCACCATTTTACGAAGCTCCACCCTCGAATTTTCTACCACACACTCTCGACTCCTCTCATCTCCTTACACCATTTTCTCACAAATACCTAATCACCAATTACCATCACTCTCTGACTAAAGACTATTCATCTATCAACTTCTCACAAAGCTCCGCCCAGCTTACCTCCACCCTAAGCCCTCACCAGTCCTCTTTCCACCCTACTACTAAGCTCCACCCATCCTACCTCCACCCACTTTACCTCCACCCTAAGCCCCCACAAATCCTATCTCCACCCTCCCACAAAGCTCAATTCATGTTAAATCCACCCTAAGCTCCACCCATATCAACTCCACCCTTTAACTAAGCTCTACCAATTTTAACTCCACCCATTTACTTAGCCCCACCCATCTTAACTCCACCCACCTACTGAGTTCCACCCATCTTAACAGCACTCTAATCTCTCAGCCATCATAACTCCCACCCACTTACTTTGCTCCACCCATCTAAACATCACTCAGTCACCCCAGCCATCCTAACACCACCCACTTAGTAAGCTCCATCTTAACAGCCCTCTATGCCCCACACATCGTAACTCCACCTACTTACTAAGCTCCACCCATCTTAACAGCACTCTAAGCTTCCACCCATACAAACTCCACCCACTGAGTAAACTCCACCTATCTAAACAGCACTCAGTGCTCCTACCCATCGTAACTCCACCCACCCACTAAGCCCCACCCACTAAGCCCCACCCACCTCCCAACCCCGCCCAGATTTGACGAGCGTGAGCACAAGGTTATCTTTCTGCCCTAACTGTTGTCTGATGCACGGGTGAGCACCACCTGCCCCCCCGCCCCCCACGTGCTCACGCCCGGCTCTCTACACTGTGTCACGTGACGGCCATCTTAATTACAGATCAGTGGAGATAATTAAAATCAGTGACGTGTTTAAATGCTTGTGGATGTTTGAGGAAATCAAGGGGGCGGGGTGATGTAGGGAGTGGGGTAGGTGTGTATGTGGGGGGGGGTAATACTGTGTGCTGGGGGTGATGTTGGGAGTGGAGTGTGTGTGTTGGAGGGTAGTACTGTGGGGGCGTGGTGATGTGGAGAGTGTATGTGTGTGTGTGTGTGTTGGGGGGTAATACTTTGGGGGCGGGGTGATAAGGGAGGTGGATTGTTGTGAGTGTGATACTATAGGTGTGGGTGATACCTGGTGTGCAGCGTTGTGGGGGGGGGGGGATATTTGGGGTGGCAGTGAGTGATGTTGTGTTGTGTGATGATGATCTTTTGCGTGGTGGTGATGATGTGTGTGGATGTTGTGTGGTGATGATGTGTGTGGATGTTGTGTGGTGGTGAAGTTGTGTAATGTTGATATCTTGTATTCGGTGATGTTTTGTTTAGTGGTGATGTTATGTGTGGATGTTTTGAGTAGTGATACCTCTAGTGTGGCTTGACGGCTTGATAACTTCATAGTGTAGACGCAATTTGTCTTTGTGTGATGTATATTCAATCGATTGTGTATCGACGGCCTAAAACTGTAGGGTAGGGTGTGTGTGTATGTGTGTGTGTGTGTGTGTGGGGGGGGGGGGGTTGTTGGGACATTTACTGTGAGAGGGTTGTTCGTAATTAACATTAAGATTTTTTATATCCAAAGTTTGATTGGCAAACTATAGGAATACTTTAGATAATTAAAAACGGAGTATTAATTAAATAGAGTTAGCACTACATTGTGTTAAGTTGGGGAGATTATGAGATGTGTGGGATGTATTAGATGTGTGGGAGATGTTAAGTACTGTGTGGAATGATATGTGTGTGTGGATAATGCGTGGGTTATGTGGTGAGATTGGCGTAAAAGGTGTGTTATGTGTAAAGAGGGGGAGAACGGCTAGGCTTCCTTGGGAGGGGTATGGGTTGGTGCTCTATGTCCCACTAGATTTTGTTTTACAAACATACATCAAGGGGCGACCATCCATAAAACCTAACAAAAGGGAAACAACTTTCGATGACACCTCAATGCACATTTTTTAACAGCTCTGATGTAGTCGTCTGGTTCACACTTCTGTATGAACTTTGACCTGCGACATATGATTTGTTTGATCACCCCCCCCCCCCCCACAAACATCTATTACTGCACCAACTAAATACCAATGCAACTCATATATAATATAGTATGTACCTAACATATTATGTAGCTCAAAGTCTTTATTTATCCTTCTCCATCCCACAGTCTGTCTCTGTCGCTCTCTCACATTATATATATATATATATATATATATATATATATATATATATATACCTCTCTACCTCTCTCTCCCTCTTTCTCATATATATATATGTGTGTGTGTATTTAGTGAGTATTTATTTTGCATGCAAGATGCCCGTAAAGAGATTAACACACAAAACAAAAACGTAGCTATGTAGTTCGGCACCAAAAATCCCACCGTGACACTTTCCAGAACTTTCTGTCAGGGGCCGGACAATAAAAGCGTCACGCTCCGATGAACACAGCAAACAGCGAGTGTGCGGAGCTCAGCGAAGCGTGACGGGAGTCATGCATAAAACACGTGCGTGCTGGTGAGTAAAACATGACGCCGTGGTACTCACGTAGGGGTGGTGGGGTGGGGGGGGGATTTTCTTTTGTCTCAGACGATTGTTGTAAGGAAAGTTCGAGAAACTTTACAAACCCGGGTTGGGTTTTGTTGAAGTTGGAGGGGCGGGGAGAAGAATACGATTAGGCGACGCGCAATAAGATACAACAGCATATGACGTCATTAAAAAAAATTTGAAAACTGTTTTTTAACGATATTTCATTTTATGTCAGTTGTTCTTGTTTAAAATTTGATTAAGTAATTAAATTATGCTGTGGTAACTATTTTTCAGGTTAAAAAAAATGAATAGAAAAAAAAGCGAAAAAGGAAAGTAAGAAATGAAATAAATTATTTAAACTGAAAAAATTGAAATAATTTTTGAACATCAAGCTTTAATGGAACAATACAAAGTTTACAACATACAAAATAGGACTAAACCCCGTGAGTTATGTCCCCGTGAAACATCAACAACCTAATCAAACAACTTTAAGTGGACACTGTCGTTTGATTGTTTTGGTGTCTTTGATTGTCCGGAATCGATGTTTCAGGACGTAAATTTGACCCGCTCCGGAATCAGCGTACCGCTTGCGAACTTTCGCGTTCAAAGCTGATCAAAAACTTCAAAGCTGACTCCTTGTGTGTGTGTATGAGTGTGCGGCTATGTGAGTGTGTGTGTGTGTGTGTGAATGTCTGCGTGGAGGTATGTGGTTTCAGCGGCCATGACACTGGTCAAAAGACAGGATGAAAATCAGAAAATGACAGACGCATCTTGCAGACGACAGACATAGCAACAAGAATCCAGCAAACGACTCCGAGTCATCACCCATTACACCCAGGTCTGACGTGTACCTGACTCTCGTTAGGGAAAGTAAAGACACCTGGGCATAGTGCTGATAACGCTAACCCCTCGTATGCTGAGGTCATTGAAACAGATTAACTCTAATTCATCTGCGCCATGCGTGTGGGGTTCGAACGAAAAGATCAGACGACACACACAATGACAGACGAATGTAGCAGGTGATACACAAAACGACAGACAAATCTAGCAGGCGACACATAAAATGACAGACAAATCTAGCAGACAACACACAAAATGACAGACAAATCTAGCAGACAACACACAAAATGACAGACAAATCTAGCAGGTGATACACAAAATGACAGACAAATCTAGCAGACGACACACAAAATAACAGACAAATCTAGCAGGTGATACACAAAATAACAGACAAATCTAGCAGTTGATACACAAAACGACAGACAAATCTAGCAGGTGATACACAAAATGACAGACAAATCTAGCAGACAATCGTCAAATAGTTCAGACGTGTCGTTACCTCACTGAAATCTATGTCACTAAAATTATGACGCCATCTTCTAGTTTTCTGTTTTATTGCGACAAAAGCGGTGTGCGCGTCAAGCGATATACCACTGATTACGAGCAGTAGAGAAAACATTGTATACATAAACGACACGATATCAAGACACGAAATGACCTAGTCATGATAATAAAAGTGATACAACATATCTGTCCTATAACGTAGCTGCAATTTTGTGTACACAAAGTAAACCAAGTTTTTATTGATGGTATAGCTCCCGTCCCAAGTTTTTATTAATGGTATAGCTGCCGTCCAAAGTTTGTATTGATGGTATAGCTGCCGTCCAAAGTTTGTATTGATGGTATAGCTGCCGTCCAAAGTTTGTATTGATGGTATAGCTGCCGTCCAAAGTTTGTATTGATGGTATAGCTGCCGTCCAAAGTTTGTATTGATGGTATAGCTGCCGTCCAAAGTTTGTATTGATGGTATAGCTGCCGTCCAAAGTTTGTATTGATGGTATAGCTGCCGTCCAAAGTTTGTATTGATGGTATAGCTCCCGTCCCAAGTTTTTATTGATGGTATAGCTCCCGTCCCAAGTTTTTATTAATGGTATAGCTGCCGTCCAAAGTTTGTATTGATGGTATAGCTGCCGTCCAAAGTTTGTATTGATGGTATAGCTGCCGTCCAAAGTTTGTATTGATGGTATAGCTGCCGGCCCAAGTTTTTATTAATGGTATAGCTACCGTCCAAAGTTTGTATTGATGGTATAGCTGCCGTCCAAAGTTTGTATTGATGGTATAGCTCCCGTCCCAAGTTTTTATTAATGGTATAGCTGCCGTCCAAAGTTTGTATTGATGGTATAGCTGCCGTCCAAAGTTTGTATTGATGGTATAGCTGCCGTCCAAAGTTTGTATTGATGGTATAGCTGCCGTCCAAAGTTTGTATTGATATTAGAGCTGCCGTCCAAAGTTTGTATTGATGGTATAGCTGCCGTCCAAAGTTTGTATTGATGGTATAGCTGCCGTCCAAAGTTTGTATTGATGGTATAGCTGCCGTCCAAAGTTTGTATTGATGGTATAGCTGCCGTCCAAAGTTTGTATTGATGGTATAGCTGCCGTCCAAAGTTTGTATTGATGGTATAGCTGCCGTCCAAAGTTTGTATTGATGGTATAGCTGCCGGCCCAAGTTTTTATTAATGGTATAGCTACCGTCCAAAGTTTGTATTGATGGTATAGCTGCCGTCCAAAGTTTGTATTGATGGTATAGCTCCCGTCCCAAGTTTTTATTAATGGTATAGCTGCCGTCCAAAGTTTGTATTGATGGTATAGCTGCCGTCCAAAGTTTGTATTGATGGTATAGCTGCCGTCCAAAGTTTGTATTGATGGTATAGCTGCCGTCCAAAGTTTGTATTGATGGTATAGCTGCCGTCCAAAGTTTGTATTGATGGTATAGCTGCCGTCCAAAGTTTGTATTGATGGTATAGCTGCCGTCCAAAGTTTGTATTGATGGTATAGCTGCCGTCCAAAGTTTGTATTGATGGTATAGCTGCCGTCCAAAGTTTGTATTGATGGTATAGCTGCCGTCCAAAGTTTGTATTGATGGTATAGCTGCCGTCCAAAGTTTGTATTGATGGTATAGCTGCCGGCCCAAGTTTTTATTAATGGTATAGCTACCGTCCAAAGTTTGTATTGATGGTATAGCTGCCGTCCAAAGTTTGTATTGATGGTATAGCTCCCGTCCCAAGTTTTTATTAATGGTATAGCTGCCGTCCAAAGTTTGTATTGATGGTATAGCTGCCGTCCAAAGTTTGTATTGATGGTATAGCTGCCGTCCAAAGTTTGTATTGATGGTATAGCTGCCGTCCAAAGTTTGTATTGATGGTATAGCTGCCGTCCAAAGTTTGTATTGATGGTATAGCTGCCGTCCAAAGTTTGTATTGATGGTATAGCTGCCGTCCAAAGTTTGTATTGATGGTATAGCTGCCGTCCAAAGTTTGTATTGATATTATAGCTGCCGTCCAAAGTTTGTATTGATGGTATAGCTGCCGTCCAAAGTTTGTATTGATGGTATAGCTGCCGTCCAAAGTTTGTATTGATGGTATAGCTGCCGTCCAAAGTTTGTATTGATGGTATAGCTGCCGTCCAAAGTTTGTATTGATGGTATAGCTGCCGTCCAAAGTTTGTATTGATGGTATAGCTGCCGTCCAAAGTTTGTATTGATGGTATAGCTCCCGTCCCAAGTTTTTATTGATGGTATAGCTCCCGTCCCAAGTTTTTATTAATGGTATAGCTGCCGTCCAAAGTTTGTATTGATGGTATAGCTGCCGTCCAAAGTTTGTATTGATGGTATAGCTGCCGTCCAAAGTTTGTATTGATGGTATAGCTGCCGGCCCAAGTTTTTATTAATGGTATAGCTACCGTCCAAAGTTTGTATTGATGGTATAGCTGCCGTCCAAAGTTTGTATTGATGGTATAGCTCCCGTCCCAAGTTTTTATTAATGGTATAGCTGCCGTCCAAAGTTTGTATTGATGGTATAGCTGCCGTCCAAAGTTTGTATTGATGGTATAGCTGCCGTCCAAAGTTTGTATTGATGGTATAGCTGCCGTCCAAAGTTTGTATTGATATTATAGCTGCCGTCCAAAGTTTGTATTGATGGTATAGCTGCCGTCCAAAGTTTGTATTGATGGTATAGCTGCCGTCCAAAGTTTGTATTGATGGTATAGCTGCCGTCCAAAGTTTGTATTGATGGTATAGCTGCCGTCCAAAGTTTGTATTGATGGTATAGCTGCCGTCCAAAGTTTGTATTGATGGTATAGCTGCCGTCCAAAGTTTGTATTGATGGTATAGCTGCCGGCCCAAGTTTTTATTAATGGTATAGCTACCGTCCAAAGTTTGTATTGATGGTATAGCTGCCGTCCAAAGTTTGTATTGATGGTATAGCTCCCGTCCCAAGTTTTTATTAATGGTATAGCTGCCGTCCAAAGTTTGTATTGATGGTATAGCTGCCGTCCAAAGTTTGTATTGATGGTATAGCTGCCGTCCAAAGTTTGTATTGATGGTATAGCTGCCGTCCAAAGTTTGTATTGATGGTATAGCTGCCGTCCAAAGTTTGTATTGATGGTATAGCTGCCGTCCAAAGTTTGTATTGGTGGTATAGCTGCCGTCCAAAGTTTGTATTGATGTTATAGCTGCCGTCCAAAGTTTGTATTGATGGTATAGCTGCCGTCCAAAGTTTGTATTGATGGTATAGCTGCCGTCCAAAGTTTGTATTGATGGTATAGCTGCCGTCCAAAGTTTGTATTGATGGTATAGCTGCCGGCCCAAGTTTTTATTAATGGTATAGCTACCGTCCAAAGTTTGTATTGATGGTATAGCTGCCGTCCAAAGTTTGTATTGATGGTATAGCTCCCGTCCCAAGTTTTTATTAATGGTATAGCTGCCGTCCAAAGTTTGTATTGATGGTATAGCTGCCGTCCAAAGTTTGTATTGATGGTATAGCTGCCGTCCAAAGTTTGTATTGATGGTATAGCTGCCGTCCAAAGTTTGTATTGATGGTATAGCTGCCGTCCAAAGTTTGTATTGATGGTATAGCTGCCGTCCAAAGTTTGTATTGATGGTATAGCTGCCGTCCAAAGTTTGTATTGATGGTATAGCTGCCGTCCAAAGTTTGTATTGATGGTATAGCTGCCGTCCAAAGTTTGTATTGATGGTATAGCTGCCGTCCAAAGTTTGTATTGATGGTATAGCTGCCGTCCAAAGTTTGTATTGATGGTATAGCTGCCGTCCAAAGTTTGTATTGATGGTATAGCTGCCGTCCAAAGTTTGTATTGATGGTATAGCTGCCGTCCAAAGTTTGTATTGATGGTATAGCTGCCGTCCAAAGTTTGTATTGATGGTATAGCTGCCGTCCAAAGTTTGTATTGATGGTATAGCTGCCGGCCCAAGTTTTTATTAATGGTATAGCTACCGTCCAAAGTTTGTATTGATGGTATAGCTGCCGTCCAAAGTTTGTATTGATGGTATAGCTCCCGTCCCAAGTTTTTATTAATGGTATAGCTGCCGTCCAAAGTTTGTATTGATGGTATAGCTGCCGTCCAAAGTTTGTATTGATGGTATAGCTGCCGTCCAAAGTTTGTATTGATGGTATAGCTGCCGTCCAAAGTTTGTATTGATGGTATAGCTGCCGTCCAAAGTTTGTATTGATGGTATAGCTGCCGTCCAAAGTTTGTATTGATGGTATAGCTGCCGTCCAAAGTTTGTATTGATGTTATAGCTGCCGTCCAAAGTTTGTATTGATGGTATAGCTGCCGTCCAAAGTTTGTATTGATGGTATAGCTGCCGTCCAAAGTTTGTATTGATGGTATAGCTGCCGTCCAAAGTTTGTATTGATGGTATAGCTGCCGGCCCAAGTTTTTATTAATGGTATAGCTACCGTCCAAAGTTTGTATTGATGGTATAGCTGCCGTCCAAAGTTTGTATTGATGGTATAGCTGCCGTCCAAAGTTTGTATTGATGGTATAGCTCCCGTCCAAAGTTTGTATTGATGGTATAGCTCCCGTCCAAAGTTTGTATTGATGGTATAGCTCCCGTCCCAAGTTTTCTTTCTCAAGAATACTCATGTCATCGCTGGAACCATTGATACGCCTCTTTGTCAAGGACAACTGTCAAGGCCGTAGGAATTTTAAATGTAACCATGCTCTTATTTTTAGAACGATTAGAGTCCCATTTGATCATGTTTTACACCGTTACTAACAGATTTTTTAATTAGATCCTCATCGCCGTGCAACCCGACTCACCCCTCCCCCCCCCCCCCTCCCCCGCCCCCATCAAGTACCAGACTCCAGTCTTGTACGCAATAAGGTTTCACGGATGTGACGCCGACACCACTTGTTACAACTACAACTACGCCAGTCACCTGCCGTTTTGTCTGGCTTCAATCACCACCGGCTTCTTCCAGCAGACATGCTGCCCCTTCTACGGCTCCAAACTTGAGACTTGGCCCTTCTGTGGCTCTAAACTTGAGACATTCTCGGCCCTTCTGTGGCTCCAGATTTGAGACATTCCTGGCCCTTCTGTGGCTCCAGATTTTGGACAATCTCGGCCCTTTTGTGGCTCCATTTCCAGACATTCTAGACTCTTCTAGACTTGAGATATTCTTGGCCCTTCTGTGGCCCCAAACATGAGACATTCTTGGCCCTTCTGTGGCCCCAAACATCAGACATTCTTGGCCCTTCTGTGGCCCCAAACATCAGACATTCTTGGCCCTTCTACGGCTTCAAACATCAGACATTCTTGGCCCTTCTGTGGCTCCAAACATCAGACATTCTTGGCCCTTCTAAGGCTCCAAACATCAGACATTCTTGGCCCTTCTGTGGCTCCAAACATCAGACATTCTTGGCCCTTCTACGGCTCCAAACATCAGACATTCTTGGCCCTTCTACGGCGCCAAACATTAGACATTGCTGGCCCTTCTGTGGCCCCAAACATCATACATTCTTGGCCCTTATACGGCTCCTAACATCAGACATTCTTGGCCTTTCTACGGCTCCTAACATCAGACATTCTTGGCCCTTCTACGGCTCCTAACATCAGACATTCTTGGCCCTTATACGGCTCCTAACATCAGACATTCTTGGCCCTTCTACGGCTTCTAACATCAGACATTCTTGGCCCTTCTACGGCTTCTAACATCAGACATTCTTGGCCCTTCTACGGCTTCTAACATCAGACATTCTTGGCCCTTCTACGGCTTCTAACATCAGACATTCTTGGCCCTTCTACGGCTTCTAACATCAGACATTCTTGGCCCTTCTACGGCTTCTAACATCAGACATTCTTGGCCCTTCTACGGCTTCTAACATCAGACATTCTTGGCCCTTTCTACGGCTCCTAACATCAGACATTCTTGGCCCTTCTACGGCTTCTAACATCAGACATTCTTGGCCCTTTCTACGGCTCCTAACATCAGACATTCTTGGCCCTTCTAAGGCTCCAAACATCAGACATTCTTGGCCCTTCTGTGGCTCCAAACATCAGACATTCTTGGCCCTTCTAAGGCTCCAAACATCAGACATTCTTGGCCCTTCTGTGGCTCCAAACATCAGACATTCTTGGCCCCTTCTACGGCTCCTAACGTCAAACATTCTCGGCCCTTCTACGGCTCCTAACATTAGACATTCTTGGCCCTTCTGTGGCTCTAGATTTGAAACATTCTTGGCCCTTCTACGGCTCCTAACATCAGACATTCTCGGCCCTTCTGTGGCTCTAGATTTGAAACATTCTCGGCCCTTCTGTGGCTCTAGATTTGAAACATTCTCGGCCCTTCTGTGGCTCTAGATTTGAAACATTCTCGGCCCTTCTGTGGCTCCGAATTTCACACATTCTTGGCCCTTCTGTGGCTCCGAATTTCACACATTCTTGGCCCTCTGTGATTCCAAACATCAAACATTCTCGGCCCTTTTGTGGCTCCAAATTTCACACATTCTTGGCCCTTCTGTGGCTCCGAATTTCACACATTCTTGGCCCTTCTGTGATTCCAAACATCAGACATTCTTGGCCCTTCTACGGCTCCAGATTTCAAACATTCTCGGCCCTTCTACAACTCCGCACCTCATCCCACTCACCCCTCACCCAGCGACAGCTGACCTTTGGGTGATTGACAGTGATACCGGCCAGCCATTGTAACCGGATAACCGGCAGATCGCAGCCGGCTAACCGGCAGATCGCAGCCTAAGTTTCCAAGAACGCCGGCCGATGCTGACAGAACATGAACACCATTAATTCCATCCCATGTTATCACCCCAAAAAAATTTGACACTTCCGTAAAGGGAAACAACTAGGTATGCAATCTTTCCCGGGCGTTATGTCCCCCTGAATTTGTTGCTATTTATAACCTTCATGGTCTCCTTATTTAAAAAAAAAACCCTTTAAAAAGGATACTTTATGTCCTATATTTTTCACACTTTTACGATGTACCTTTGTTTTTATAAAAAAAAGTGTGATTGACAAGTGGGGCGTGGCCCGACGTGAACAAATGAATTCAAGCTTTTAAAACGATGGGAGAAAAAAAACAACCCTGCGCACTTGCAGCGATGCGCATGTGATACTAGAATTTCGCATTAAGTTCCTTGAATTCTGGGACAGGCCGACTGTTTGTATAGTAAATATCTTGACGCATGCGCAAGACAAGTGACACGAATTACCCTTCCGTTCTTCGAGTCCCGGCGGTCTTGTCTCAATAATTGTATAATTGGTTGCTTATGTTGTCGTTGGCCGTCTACACGTGGCCGTCTACAGTTGGCCGTCCACTGGTGGCCGTCCTAGCCTGTAATGATATTATCATTCTGTCTTGCTGAAAACTAATCCAGTTTTTTTTTCTGAACGTTGGGGCTTCGCGTGTTCTGCGCTGGAAACAAAGTACTTCCGGTTTTTTAACCTATAAAGGTCATAAATGAATTAAAAAAAAACGAATACAAACTTACTGAGCAGGTTAAGTTTTAGAATACTAAATTTTATTTAAAAAATAATTTTTAAGAAGGCAAAAAGTTTTTTTTTTCTAACACAAAAAAAACATGTTTAAAATTTAGAAAGGGTGAACAAAACTAAAAGAGTTCTCTGCACTTGACAATATTCGATAACTTCCCCTTTTGGGAATACCCGAAAAAGGCCGAGAATAGAGAGAGTTATGACGACTTTTTCTCCCAGTTTCGTTTTTTAAAAAAAAGAAAGCGTGTTAAAAAAAAAAAAGAAAATCTAGCGACCATTTTGTTGAGAGCTCTGATGGAATGCCTAGAGACGATCGGAGAAAATTAAATTTAAAACCGCCGCGATTTTAAAATATAGTTCGCTCTGTAAATACATTAGTTACGGTGGGGGGGTGGGGTGTGAGAGGGGAAGGGGTGAGGGTAGGGGTAAGTGGAATGTGGGGTGGGAGTGTTGTTAGTTTGATGATGTTGTGGCTGTGTAGGTGGTTGGTGGTGTAGTGGTAGCGTAGGTAGTGTAATAGTTTTGTGGTTGTGTAGGTTGCGATGGTTGTAGTGTAGGTAGTCTGATGGTGTGATGGTGTGGTGGTAGTGTTGGTAGTTTGATGATTTGCTGTTATTGCAGGTAGTTGGATGTTGTGGTGTTAGCATTACTGCATCGCATACGATGTTTATATATATATATATATATATATATATATATATATATATATATATATATATATATATATATATATATATTTATATATTTATATATATATACTATATATATATAGATAATATATAATATATAATATATATATATATATATATATATATATATATATATATATATTTATATATATATATATTATATATTATAGATAATATATATATATATATATATATTATATATATAATATTATATATATTATATATATATAATATATATATATAATATTATATATATATAATATAATATATATAAAT